>NW_015151438.1:120640-139909 GCF_000732505.1 Cyprinodon variegatus
TAGGCAACGTTTCGAAGAAGAATATTTTCAAGAGGACTTGTATAATTGTGACAAACAGCACTGGGACTTGCTCAACAGCCGATACCGCACCTTGAAGTAACAAACCAGTAGGTGGCAGTAGTGTTCTTTGACAAACACGGATGCCTCCAGTAAAGCACATTCAAATGAAATTACTCTTAATTAAAAACACTTATCATTTATTTAACAGTATGTAATAATTTTAGATTTAGAGTACTTTTAGAAGTTCAAACTCTGAATATGACGGAACTTTTTCTTTATAATGGAAAGGGCTTATACTGCAGTTGAATAGCTAATTATTTTTATGTCCAAAAGCTATGACACCATAATATCCTTTAGGGAGGCACCAGAAATTCATCCACAGTAAATTTTTGTCTGAAACTGACAAAAAAGTGTACAGATTAATCAACAAAACAACACTTGTGATGGTGCAGCAAATAATGCAGCCCGGGAAAGCCATGAAGAGATGGAATAATAGCTGGCATGTGTACGGTGTGGACCATCTCTGAGAAAAACTCAGGGATGGTGATTTGCAAAACATTTTAATTTGCACAAAATTTTAAGGTAGGACGCATCTGCAAAGAGTCCCTCCATGTCACGGTTTAATCCCTGAAATTCAAACGTCCCCATCACTGTTCTGAATATGAGAAGAATGCTACACAGAAAAGGAAATGAACACCGAACACATTCAATCCATCTGTGGCAGACAAAGCAAAGTGCTTTTGCCAAGGCAATGTCAGGGGGGAATTAACCTTTAAATAATTTTGTAATCGATTAATTGCAGTACCTTGATTTTAATCAGATTAGTAACCATCTTAGCTAAAAATGCTGTGGTTCTAACTGACATAGTTTCTTTCTGTGTTTCGGTTTTTGGCCTTAGTTTCCCAATTTTTTTCTTTTCAGTTTCGGCCAAGAATTTTAATTTTGTGACCTCCCTTGTAGCCTTACTTCATGCTATCATACCATGAGGATATCGTATACATATGCTTATGCCTTGACCAAAGTTTATTCTGCCACCGTATATATGGAGGAGCATTGTAAAGTAGGCATAAAAAAATCTTCAGATCTTATGTCCTCGATCATATTTCCACTACCATTTAAGTCATCACAAATCTGCAAGAAAAACAAGACCAAACAAGCGGCTGCTAAAACAGAGATCTCTGTAGCTGCTCCAAAATCATGCAACAATTTAAGTAAAGGGGCTAGTCATGGTCTACAGGCTTTAGGGTAGTTTGGCTTTTAGAGTGAATCGATCTCAACATTTTATTTTGATGAAAGGTATGCATTTTTTATTACATAGCATATCTATTTTACTTGTTTATTTTATCCTGGTTTATTTTATCTGATTGAGTGTACCTCTTTTGGAGGGGTTTATTTATCTTATGCTGTAGGTATGCAGTACTTTGGTGCAACATTTAGCAGCCAATACCTCCATTTCAGTTCACATGCATTTTATTTCTCTGAGATTACATATGGTTTAGGTTATGAGAACAAGAAGTCTGTGTATGACTTAAAAGTAAAAAAAAAAATAGAGAACAAAACACTTTATCCATTTCTATTGTATGTCAAAAGAAGATGTTGCAGAGGAAAGTCTGTGTCAGTGCTTCTAAGCCAAGCTGCTGTCTGAATAGTCCAAGTTTATGACTCCCACAGTATGAAGTAGACATGACATTGGACCTGGTTTTGTAGCATCTTGTCCTGAAGCCAAGCCTCCATTCTCTCCACTCTCCTCAGGAGCTTTTGAGCCAAACATGTTTTGGCATTAACTTAACTACAGGTGTTGGGGGGAGAAAATGTCAAATTGTCATCATTGTGTAGAATGACATGTCTGAACTGCTGTAACAGAGATCTGATTAAATACCTTAAAAAACCCTTTCCTTGTTGAGCAATGCTCCACGCCCTCAGCAGTACAATATAATGACAGTACTAGTGAGTAAACAGATAGTGGGGAGGGAATCACTAACAGAAGCTGAACTTCTGGGTCCGGGAAGAGAGAATAAGCAGGGTAAGTAAGGGTATGGGGGCAGTGGGGTAAATGAAATAATAAAAACATAATCCTGTATGTTGATAGATGATGTCATGGTACTAGTGAGAGAGAAGTCAAGAGTGGAGCTGCAGTTTGTCTCCATCCAGAGATAGTAAGTATTTTCCGTGATTACGGTTTGGTGGAGCTGCAAGCTCAGCAAAACCACATCCACATCTGGTCAGCTGGTTACTGGATGAAGCATACTCATAGGCTGAGCAGCTGGACAGTTAAATACCTCCTAACCAACTTGTGTTGCATTATTCAATTTTCTCCCCAGTCGGTGGGTTTGGCTAATAACTGTGCAGGTTTGTGCAATAAAGAATTTTCAAAAGAGGGGGAAGTGGAAAAGGAACTACAGCGGAGACATTTAGAAAATGTCATCCCATAATGCTAGCCTTGGGGACACAAAACTGCCACCCCGCCAGAGCTGGCCTTGTGATGTCAGAGAGATAAAAGCATCCTGTTGGTCTGAATCTGCCTCTAATCCCCAAAAGCATACAGTTGCTCAAATAAAAGGGATAATATAAAGTATCGATTGATAGTGAAAAAACTCAAACAACATTTTAGAGCCTTCTCTCTGTGAATGCAGCCTAGATTCCTTCACATAAAAACCTAAGGAGTGATCAGTCATTATCAATTCAATTCAGCTTATTTATATAGCGCCAATTCACAACACGTCACCTCAAGGCACTTTACAGTTCACCAGATCATAGTCAAATTGATACAAAGTTTTCTATCTAAGGAAAACCAGTTGATTGCATCGACTCATTGACTCGAATGCAATCCCTCACACTAAGCATGCTTGTAGCGACAGTGAAGAGGAAAAACTCCCTTTTAACAGGAAGAAACCTCCAGCAAAAGACTACGTATGTGACCTAGTATGGTACAATCTAGACAATCGTAAATATTAGGAAAACAATCTAAATCAGGAATATATGCTTGTAAAAGTCACATTCATAATTTTCATTGTCATTTCAATTTACACAATCCTTACCCTTAGTATATATGTAACACCCTATATGTATATATATGCAATAACTATGTTGAATACGGTTGACATTTCAGCTTGTATGTTTGCATGCAACCTCGTTGGAACAGATTTTAAAACATCTTTGTGTCTAGCCTTAACTACATTAGCAACAGCCCTAATGACAAGGTAAAAATTGCTAGCAAAACAACACTACTGCAGTTATCAGGGAATTTTTTTGTTAATATACATATAACAACTTATTTCTCTTTAAGTCAATTTTATGTGTCAATCCCAAACTATTTTCTACTGCTGAATATGTGACAGCTGCAGTGACAGAGGTTGTTAGTCATGACTCTACCGCCAAGGAGGACCCAGCTGATAGAGCCATAAAATTTGCTTGAGTGGGCTGATGACTATTGCTGGGTACCCGTGTCTAAACTGGGCTTATTTGGTAATGATAAACCATAGATTGTAGGATTTGAAAGTATGTATATTAAAAAAGGCCATTGTGGATTGATACGTTCTAAAATCATGCTTTTATCATGTTGCTAATAAACTGTTAATGTTTGAAAGATTTACTTCATAAGGTATAAATGGTATAAGAGACAAATAATGCCTGGAGATTTGGAAAGTCATCCATTTATCAGACTTGGCCTTTATGTTGTCCTTGACAAAAGATCTAACCAATCACAAAGTCTCATCTGATCTGTTAACATCACCAGATCATTCTGATAAACACACCTTCCAGTTAGGATCCTGTTACTGAGTAAAGATAACTCATTGTCAGGTGTTAATGGGATGCCTTTTAATAAATCAGGGGAAGTACAGCTGTTCAAAAAGGAATTTGATGTTTAAAAAGGAATTTGTTCCTTTATCTTATTCAGATATTTTATTTCCTGCTGCAAGGGAGTGAGCAAGAGCAAGATTTCTGCAGATGATATTCTTTAAAGAATACACAGCTGTTGTTGTGGAAAACTAACTGTATTAGCCATATTAAAAGTAGTACATTTTAAATATAGATAATAGTGCAGTATTTTCTGGTTCATCAAGGCTTGTTTATCAGGTTAATAGTACCAAGAACCAAAAAAAAGGGTGAAAAACAAAACTTTTTTCAATTTTAGTATAAAAAATATTTATTGGTCTAATGTAACAGGCTGATCCTAGGTGTCATTTTTTATTAGCTGTAAACAGAAAATCATCATATTTCACAGAAATGTAGGATTTAAAAAAACATCAGTTTGTGAAATCAATCAACACGGTGTGTTTAGCTTGAGCTTGAGCTTGGTATTGTGATATTCTAACTCAGTGTATATGAATTTTCTTTTCAAATTAATTTATTTGTTGCTTAGCTGTTAAATTTGCACGATTTCAACCCTAATCTACAGTAAAAATAACTTAAATCTTCACCCCTCAAAAGGAAGAAAATTTCTAAAATGCATTTGCTATGGGTAAGGTAGAGCCACAGGCAAAAACTTCAAGTTTGAACCCAACTTTGGCTGCAATGTGATCAGATCACAATAGAAGGCGACTGAACGCCTGTGCTAATTTAATCCCATCACACAGCAACAACCTCTGCTCCTCTGTGTCCTTCACACTGAATGGAACTTCTCTTGGTGCTGCCAGCTGACTGTGAACGAGGTCATTTCTCAGGGCAAGTGCAACAGAGCACACAAAAGGCCATGCAACTAATAACAATAAGCCTGGGTCATAAAAGCTCAGTCTTTTTTTTTAGTTTAAGCATCTAAAGGAAAGTTAGCTTAGATCCTCATATATAAAGTAGGAATGCATTATGCTGCATACAGCAGTGTGCCATATAACACATGTGAGTTCAGCTGGCAATGGTCAAAACATTCCTCTGACAGATCACACAACTAACCACTGTATAGCTGCTACAACAAGAGCACTCAGTCCCAAAGAAGGAAGAGTGTGGCAGAGGAAAATGGAATCAGCAGACAGCCTGAATGAGAAACAGCTCTTGATGTGAGGACTTACAGAGTTGAGAGTTAAAGTTTGCTCCATGTATAGCCCTGTGCGCGTGCGTCTGGCTCGTTTTCAGCGCTGGTCCCCACGGCTGGTGCGTGTAAAAGGGTCCATCCGCTGGATATCGGCTGAGCGTGTGTGTGAGAGTCTGTGCGGCTTTTGCAGTGAAAGAGAGAGAAACGGATCTGAACTGAGGAGGAGGAGGAGGAGGAGGAGGAGGAGAGCGCATACACAGGAGCCTGAAAATACTGACAGCAACGGGGAGTTCAAAAGCTCCCTCTCTCTTCCCTCTGATGCCCGATCCTCTCTCTCTCTCTCTGTTTTTCTCTCTGCTGTGGATTCCTCCTCCTTTCCCCTCTGTTTTTACCTCTCTCACCGTCTCTGCGTCCTCATGCCTTTCCCTCACGCCCACAAGACAGATATGTTACCTTCAGGCCAGCAAACAAGTGCTGCTGATGTCTCCACACCAAAAAGGAAAGGAGAAACTCACAGAGCAATAAAGCTGTCCCAGATCTCCCAGCAGGGTGAAAACAGTGTGCTTCCTCTAGCTGCTCACATTAACAGATGTTATCATATGCAGCAATAAAACACCTCTGAAGACAGAGCAGAGTCAGCGTGAACACAGATAGAGCAGTCGACTAATGGTGTCATCTGTGCGGAGCTGAACACACAGTCATCTGCTGAGCGCAAAACATCTGCTTGAGACTGTGAGGAGAAAATACGCACATAAAAGTGGAGCTATACAGCGGGATGCAGAGGCATCTGCCTGACGAGCTCTGAAAGGTAATAAGACAAGAAGGGACAAAGCAGAACATTCTTCGGCATGCCCAAACATAGAAGAGGATCTGACAAACGCTGAGCTGCAAGCTACAAGGGGGGGGAGAAAATAAATGAATCAGACCAAAACAGACATGAGATAAAAGCTGTTTCTCCCACTGAATACACAACAAATAGAGTTGTATACTGCGGCATGTTTTCAGTAGCTGCATTTGGTGGAAAACAGAGAATTAGTCCATTCTTGCACAAACCTTTGCCAAACCGATTTAAAAAAAAGGGACAACTCCATTAGTTTTTTTTCTTTTCTCATATGCAGGCATCAAGGCTAAAAAAGGGCTTAACCACAAGGGTCTGCTGCCCCAGGAGGGTTAAGAAGGAATTAAACAGTCTCAGGATGTCCTTGTGAGTCCAGATGCACGCGCTAAATTCAGAGGTTATCATGTATTTATGCTGACCTTGTCATTCAGAGCATCCTGCTGGCTTCAGTTTGAGGCTAAGATACAAGGTTAGCATAGGATCCAAGCATGAAGTCTGAATCAGCAGCTCTAGGAAATACTATAGAGAAAAATACCTCCAGATAAAGATGCTTAAAGATGTTTTTACTAGTTTTGTATTGACTGCACTTTTATTGATTGCAGACTGATTCTCTGGATAAACTTTTCTCGAGTTTAGGTAGAGAGTGGATGACCCAAAAAAAAAAAATTGCAAGGAATAAATTCTCAGTGGGTATTATCTTGAATAGAACAAAAGTTTAAATGAACTGGGTAATAATTGACAGGAAAGTATAGTGTGTACATGCCAACTATGAGTCCTTCAAATAGGGGGTGATCATTTGCTGTTTACAGTTTGATTGTCATAGTTCACATTACTTTTTCTCTCAGTTTTGGTAAAAATTCAACTGGTTGCATAGCGTTTTATCAAGTCTGAAGACCCCAAAATGTTTATTCTGTATTAATTCATTCATCGACTGATGCAAAAATTCACACAGAGTTTTAACGTAGAAATACAGAAGTTCACAGGAGACTTTTTTATAGGCTTTATATATCACACTGGTAAGAAACTGATTGTAAAGAAAATGGATGGATGGAAAGACGGACAGATGGATAGATTTATGTAACCTTCTGACAATGGGATGGGGAATAAAACCCTAAAAAGAGAGATACTGATCTGATACCTGGATCAGGTATCGGCTCCGAAATTGACTAAATATCTGGATCGGATATCAGATTTCTAATCCAGAGCACCTTACATGGAGCTCTTATTTCTTTATTTTTATTGGTTATTTATTAATAAATAATATGAAGTACATTTATATCTGTGTTAATTTGTCACCTTTTTTACCAACGTTTATGTCAGGGCTAAAGTATTCCTTCACACTGCAAAATATACGGTTCATATAGCAGTTGAACTAGATCGTATCAGATATCGTCCGATGCGCTCAGCCCAGGAATTGAATCGGAATAAAAACTAGGTCGGTGCATCCCTACCTAAAAACCAAATATTTTTACATCCTCTCTGCTCCCGTACGTATTCAGACCAGTAAAAGGCTTCAGATTAAAAATCTACGTACATCTTAACCAACTTTTCCAAGCTATACAGAAACACTGTGCGGGATACAACAATCTGACACTTTCTGTTCCTTGATGGTGTCTAGTGCTGCTTCTGGGAACAAAAAAAAATGTTTGGAGAAAGACATCCATCCTTCTTTTTTTATTTTCTCAACTATTTATTCTTATGGTGGATTGGTCAAATAAATAAAAATAGTACAGTTCTGTTCTTAGAAAGGAGTTAAGAACACAAACAACACATATATGAACAAAGACATGCAAAGGAAACATCGGCCAAGGTTATGTTGCACTCATACCTTCTAAGTTCATATTCACTTGGGTATAATCTCATGGTAATAGAACGATTCCAGGAAATGCACTACATCAGTTGCCAAAGGATACTCAGAAGCAATTCTACTATTGATTGATGCACAGCGAATTGCAAGTTGCTGGAAGCCATGGGAAATAAATATACCCAAATCAAGAAGACAGAAACACTTAGTCTGGTGATAACCACTCATCAGGCAACTTTCATAACTTCCTTGAAGTGGCTTTAAGGAGTGTAGCTACTCCCGTCGCAGCTCTTCAAATTGGTTTCTTACAATATGAGAACAGAGGACAGCAGGAAATAAAAGCTGGTTATTAGGACAGTAAATTGCTTTATTGTTACATCTAGGTCAAACCTGCTCTGATGATGGAGCTTTCAAACAATAGCCCTGCTCGGTGTTTTTGTAGTGGCAAATCTGAACAGCAGGTTTGTGCTCTGCCTCTCACAGTGCATGACTCACACATATTTATACAGCAAGCAATCATTTGGTCTGTTAAGTTGTTTTTCTTTCTTCTACAAACACATTTAACATAGTTAGGGTAAGTAACTACAAGCGAATACGTCTCTCTTTGCGCCAGTAATGCAGGTTTTCTTAGTGAGCGGGAAAAAACGCGTTGTTAGGCGTCATTAATGTGAGGCAACGACTTGGGCTTCGAATGCAGAATGTGCAGCAGGGCTCATTAGCAAGACCAAACAAACAGGTCCATGCCTCTGGCTCGCACAAAGACCACTTTGTGAGGCACCCCTCGCCACAAGTGGAACAGCAAACGGAGTTCAAGGCAACGGAAATGAAAGGTTAGAGAGGTGCAGCTAAAAGAGGGACGTGTCAGTGGCATGTCCAGTTAAAAGACTGAAAAAAATGTGATAAAGATGAGATTCAGGTGAATATCCAAATGACTGATAAACAAATGTTTTCAAATGGACACTAGCATGTTTCCCCTTGGTGTTTGATTCAACATAGGTTACCATCTATCCCCATTTCATGTTCTGAAGTTGTTTTACTTTTTAAAAACAAAGTGTTTTTTTGGAACATTCGAAACATTAACTGCTTGTGTTCAGCTCTCTGCAGTCCTGAGTGCTTAATGTCCACAACAGCAGTTTAGGTCAGAGTTAGACAGGAAGCAACAGCAGCCATATCTCTCAATAGAAATGGATGCACAACATCAAAATGTTATGGGATTTGTTTTATGCAGCCGTGATGAAATAGTGCAGAGAAGGTATGACAGAGGGGTTGGGATCTTTTCATGTGTAAAATTCTGAATCAGAATTACCTTATTAATCCCTTGCGGGAAATTCTTAACAATATAAGTAAATAATAATAACAGCACTGCAAAAAATATCTAAAAATTAGTTTAAAAAATCTTAAATTAAGGTATTTACCCTTAATTTAAGTAGGTAAATAAGATGATCTGCCATTGGAATGAGTATTTTTACTCATAAATCAGATAATTAGATAATATGCACTT
Organism: Cyprinodon variegatus; assembly: GCF_000732505.1. NCBI lineage: Eukaryota > Metazoa > Chordata > Actinopteri > Cyprinodontiformes > Cyprinodontidae > Cyprinodon > Cyprinodon variegatus. Next base: position 129,753 of record NW_015151438.1, read on the forward strand.
GAAATAATGTAAATTGTCTTGTTCCATTGGCAAAGTGTCTCACTTACCTCCTCAATTCAAGAACAAATGCATTTATTTTAAGAAAAAAATTACCGGTACTTATTTAGATTTCCTTTTTTTGCAGTGAGGAAACATTGGTTAGTGGCCATAACATCAATATGAATATCAAATATTAACATCAGCCAAAAGGTTGATATCAGGGCATTTCTAATAAATTTCACTGTAAAATTTTGGGGAAAATAACTTTAAACCTAAGATTATTAAGAAGCCGAAATCTGCCAGCAACAGGGATTAACTTCAGAATATTAACTGCTTAGAAATGCCATCATCAGGTACGGAGATGATACTTGGTTGGATCAGTTATACACAGAATCATAACACCCATTTTATATATATATTTTATATATATAAGAAATTAACTCAACTCCTACCTCCAGATCATCCAGAGATCGTGCCATGCTGAGACGTTTGGAAGACCGACGTTTGGAGGCTCGGGCAGCACCTATGCCCCAAAACCTGGACCCCTATTAGAAAAAAAGGTTGAGAAAACACACATAACTGTTTAGTTTTAAGGGACATCACACTTTCCCCCCTTTAAACAGGTTTTTGTTCTGCTTTTAGAGGAAGCAAACATATATTAAAGTTTAAAAAGATACTTTAAAATACCTGAATGCCATCCTTTTAAATAGGTTCCTTTCTAATTGCTTTAGTGGACTTAAAGAAGTTAAGTTGTCAATCAAAGATCACATATTTTATGTCATTTTAACATTGATCAGAGCGTCTGAGACAGAGCCATCTTAGATACTCTGCGTTCTAACTTTTTCCGCCCACCAACCAATTATTACAATAGCTGACAATGTGGCTGATGTTTAAACTAGAGTTAAAGAACTGCAGATAATTACCAATGTATGAAATGGGCTCTACCCTGTAATTTGCTCAGCTTCCTGTCTAAAGTTGTCTCCGTTCAGATCTAAGAACGCAGCAGGGAAACAAAAAGTAGCTCTGAGTCCACCAAATCACCACAATAAATGGAGAAATAGGAGCTGATAGCTTGAATCCAGACTTATCCAAAACATACTTGGGAGTACTGTATTTTAAACCCTTTTTTTTCGCAGCACACATAAACCAAGAGGGGGCCTAATTGGAGCCCTTTGTGTGCCTGGAGAGAAAGACAGAGAAACCACTCCAGTGAGTCTGCTTCAATGCCTGGCTGAGGAGGTAAGGCATGTTTACAAAGCTATGCGGATACATGGGGACATCTTGTGGAGAAACACAAAAGCAGCAGCGAGGAAGAAAATCTGATTGGCTCCACCTACGCATCAACAGCATTCATTTTTTTTTGCGGGGATCTTTTCTGAAATTAGCATTTATATTGGTAGGCTTTATAGATCTCACAGTGGAGAAATGTACTTGTTACATCGGCTCAACAGTCAAAAAGAAAGGTGCAAAAGGAGGAAAATGTGCATGGGGTATATATAGTATTTACAGTGTATCCAAATACATATATATATATAGTAGCTGAAGTCTGTTATTTAACAGGATTATTAGTAAGGGTTATTGCACAGGGTATTAAATGGGTATTTATATATATAGTTATTGAACTGGGTCTTAAATATAAACTGGTTATTACACAGGGTATTAAATAGTGATTGCACATTAGTTATTGCACAAGTTATTGCAGTAATAGTGCCACATTGTTAGGTCTGATGGCAGCAGGGATGAATTACCTGCAGTAGTGCTCCTTTATACAAACAGGGTGTAAAAGTCTTTCACTAAAGGAGCTGCTCTACAGTCTGGTGCAGAGGGTGAGAGGTGTTGTCCATGATGGATGTAAGCTTGGACAGCACCTATTATATATAATAAAAATGATCTCTGTGCTGCTTTAGGCTTTAACACATATTTATTCTACAGTAAAAAAAACAACAGTTGTCTATTTAGGGCTGCTATACCTCAGATCAACAGATTTTCATTTAAGAAGTGTCTCCAGTCGATACCAATCGATCGAGACAAAATGAAAAACGAGCCACTTTAAATCTGTTTATATTAACTAATCCTTTTGAGTTAAAGCTAAAGATTTAATCTCATTTAATTGGAAAGTTTAAGGAGGAATGGGGAGATTTCTTACATTTCTGAAGCTGCCATCTGTCCTCTGTTTCTGCCTTTGTTCAAGAAATCTTCGGGTCCATTCCTCTCTAGGAGGCATCATGGCCTCTGTGGACTGGTACCTGTCTGAGGGTACCTGGCCCAGTGGAGGAGGGGGGTTATTTGTGGTGGCGCTGGATGTGTCTTGATGTAAGGAGTCACTGCTTAAAGCTTTAGGCCTTTTTTGCTTTGAAAACCACCTTTGACTGTTTCTCATAGGATGAGCCAGGAAGTTTGGTTTTTTACCCAGAGGAAGAGGTGGAGGCGGGGGCTTGAAGTGGAACTCCAGCCTGGGCGGGGGACCTCCGTAAAAGCTTATAAGAGAATCTGGGCCAGGTAGGGATTCTGAAAGAGAATGTGTGCTGGCGCTGTTCTGATTCTGGCCATCCTTGCCGAGGTTTACCGGGGTAACGACTTCAGCCGAGGAGCAATCCCATGGACAGCTGGGGAGGTTGGACCCAGAGAGATTTGGGATATCAGAAGGGAAACCCCCTTCCTCTCTCTCCTCAGGGGGGGAAGGATTTTCAATCCCGCTGTCCCCGCTGCTGCTGGCGCTGCCTAGTTTGCTTGTGCTGTCCATCTCCTTGATCTGCTGCTGAGTCTCCATGTCCAGTTTGGCTCGGAGTCTTTCCACCCCCTCTCCCAGGTCACCATACAGGACTGTAACAAAGTGCAGCACATCTAGGGGAGTCTGTGGGAACTCCAGGCAGCCCAAAGCATCTGGATCTGGGGTGCAGTCAAAGCCAAATCGGCCAGCAATGCCTATATGATCCTTATGGTTTCCCAGCTCCGGGTCGATGAAGAAGACGTGACAGGACGCCCGAAGAGGCTCATCCTCTGGTACACGGCCGCCGATGATGTGTGCCGTGGTGACCAGGCAGAAGAAACGTGGATCCTCGGCACAAACAGCTCCCAAAACGAGGTTCTCAGCAGGGAAGGCGGCCAAAACGGCTCCTGCGTCGTCACACAGTCGAACGCAATCATACATGACCTTCATCATCACCAGAGTGTGGGTATCCTGCTCAGTGCCCAGCTGTCTGATTCTCTCCCGAATGGCCTTTAAACTGTTGCTCTCTGCATCACTGGTGTTCAGGATCAGTTCAGTGGAGCTGAGGTAGCCGACCACCAAAGTCATGTTTAAAACAGTCCAGTCTGGATGAACTTCAGCATCTGTTAAGACAGTATCTGTGTCTCTCACTGCAGGTTGTTCCACCTTCACCTTCTCTGATAAAGCATTTAGCTGCTGCGACCACATGGACATGTCAGGCTCTGAAACGGGCCTCTGTTTAGCTGTGACGCCATTGGAAGGATTACAGGACGGTCGGCTAGAGTCATGCGATATCGTGCGGAGAACACTCGGCTTTTGAAAAACGTTGCCTTTTTGCTCAAACCCAAACTTGGCATCATTAAGGATGGGGTTTGCCATTATTCGGCGTTCTGAGAGCACCAACATATGCAGGGGGCCTTTGCAGCCGCCAATCAGCTGCACCACCGTTTCATGAGAAGCTGCGAACACGTCTGCTCCATTGATGGCCATGATCCGATCTCCTTGTCTTAACCCCACCACATAAGCAGGACTCCCCTCCATGATGCCACTCAGGACACACGGTTTCTGTCCTGTAATTGTAAAACCGTAGCCAGCACGACCACGGATGATCTCCACATCCCGCAGCTCACCAGCTAGGTTCATATCCAGGCGTCTTCGTGCTCCCTCTGGCTGCCCTTGTATCCTCATTTTAATTCTTAGGGTGTTGAGATCAATTCCAAAAACCCTTTGATTGCCAACACTATTGTGTTGTTGTCATCCTGCAATTAGAAAAAGAGAAAACTGATTACCTCTTTTAGCAATGCATCACTTTGACATGAACGTTAAACAATGTAAGGTGGCTCAATTTATTCAATTTATTTATCTTTTAAAGCAACAAAGCAAAAAAACAAACAAAAAAATAACAAAAAAACACAAAGAATGTTTAGTCTACTTAAGAAAAAAAATGTGTGACTGTTGATCAAAGAGTTAAACAGTACAACAGGGTGGTGGTAAAGTGACATAACACTGAAAAATGTTAATGTGTTAATATGAATAAGGTTAGTATCCATGTTGCATGTTACGTTTATATATGTTTATATATCATATACATGTATACATAGTATGATATACAAGCCGCTTTATGCATTCATCACATTTTATTCCTGCTCAAGATATGTGGGAAAAAAATGCTTTATTTATAAATAAATTTTTGGTTTTTCAATTATTTGTAATTTGTGTTGAAAGTAATTCTTACAGAGTATTTTAAGAAAACTTAGTCTAAATAAACAATACTTCACAAATATTTATCAGGCGTAAAAAAAAAATGTGGAGGTGGATTAATATACAAAAAAAAAAACTAGAATCACTAAAATTAAGGTAAATTCTTCCCTCCCCCTTCAGGTTATGTTTTCATTGTTTTCAAACTCACTTAAAAAGTTATGGACAGATTTTGTTGAAATGTTCAAATCTGGCAGTACGCTGCAGAAAATTTAAATCTAAAAGTATTTTTTTCTTAAAATAAGCTCATTTTTTCTTGATTTGAGGAGGTTAATGAGACACTTTGCCAATGGAACAAGAAAATTTACGTTTAAAAAAGAAAAAGCAATTGCATTGTCTTATTTCCAGTCCATTTTTAATCCAATGATCTTATTTTAAGGGTAAAAATACTCTTTCCATTGGCAGATCATCTTATTTACCTACTTAAAGGAAGAGTAAATACACTTAATTTAAGACATTTCTTACTTATTTCTAGCTTGTTTTTGCAGCGTAGCCAGATTGATATATATAGAACTGAGTTGAGTTCTACGTTATTTGTTGTGAGACTGAAAACTCAGATCAAGCCCGCTTGCACTGCAAAGGTATACATTTTTTAGAGAAAATGCCTAATGTGACTGGCAGCAAATGATTACATTTTGGTGACGATCTGGAAACAGGAACTCTTTTAAAAGATTTTGTAAATACAGGTAAGTTAAAGTGGAAGTAAGATGTCAGGTGAAATTAGCAACTTGGCGGAGGTCTGTGCTCAAAAAAAATGTTTCATACTGTTCTTACAATTAAAAATCCTTTAAAAATATTGGCGGATTGCATCACTCTCCCCTGACCGACCTCTTCTTTTCAACTGGATAGAAATGGGTCAGTATACGTCTCCCTTCCTTATAAGAAAGACAGATCTAGTTTCTTGGCATTATCTCCTACCAAGAAAACCATGGCAAGCCGTGATGTGAAAATGAAAGGAGTGCCACTCCTCGCTGTTATCAAGGTAACAGTTTTGACACTATACTTGGCAAGCTTCAAGCAGCAAGCTGGTTTAGCAGCTACCTGCAGGCAAGCCAACTGAGAAGAAAGCCTGACTAATTAATCAGCTATTAATAACTTGTTATACTTGTGTGACTCAAGCATAACAGCAACTAAAAATGCATCATAATCTGCACTCTTTAAAAAACTACCACTAAATTCAGTTTGGGTCCATAAACCTCTTGAAAAATGTTCATTCAAATGTACAAATTATAATTAGACAATGTGCTACATCATCTTAGCCATAGTGGGAACAGTAGGTGCTTTTCTGTTTTAAATCAAATAAAAAAGATAGTTATAAATAGTTGTATAAAAGTTATAAATGGTTGTATTAGTTTATACCAGAATAACTGCAATAAGGAAGTTTTATGCATGAGGTTCTTGTTTCTGTCCATGCCTGTTAAAGATTCTTCTAAATTAAATCTTATAAAGAACAGGCTTATAGTTTATGACCAATACATGACAAAGAAAATAACAATACAGTCATATATTTATATTAGTATTTTTTTTATGTATTTATTACTGTTTTTGAAGGCTGCACTTTAAAAAATGAAATTGTCAAGAGCTCTTTTAAACTAAATTTCTTTCTGTATACACTCGTGTATATAAAATGACAAAAATAAATCTGTCTGTCTAAAGAAAAAAATAAGGACCCTGTTAGGTGAAAATTAGTAAAAAAAATGCATTCAAGACATTTACTTATTTTTACAAAACATCTTTGCCAATGCCATGTCCTCTTAAGAAGCAATTTGTGTGTTTACAAACACAATCGGTCACTAATTTTAATAAGAAAGATAACATTTGGACATTGCATTAATAAATATAAAAAAAAGCAAAACAAACCTTTCTTGATTCAATAAAGTGCTCCCATTTGCTTAATAAATAAAATCTAACATATGTGACATCAATCTTGTTTTAGCAATTATCTGTCAGAGATGTAACAGGTGGATCTTTTATCTCCAAACACAGATTTTATTTTCCACCCTTGCTCCCCCCCACCCCTTCCTAAACAACCATCTGGCTTTTTACTCACCAGCACTTTAATGACACCATTTTTTTTTTAATCTTTCAACTAACCACAAAATTTAACACGTTCAAAACATTTTTCAGAGGAAATATGGCGGTCATATATCTTCTCCTCAGCAAAATAATCATTAAAGCCCGATAATTTCATTACTTTCGCACTTTAATTAAGAGTTCTTTACGAAAACATATATTTACATACCTGTGTATGCCTTATAAAGTTCCGATAAACCTCGGCGTTCTTACGTCCTTCTTAAAATAAGTCCACCGGTTGACGTTTCTTACGCCATATATCCCAGTTTTCGTTGATTTTTCAGCGATAGATAACTCTAAACATTAGCTGGCAGTGATTCGGGGGTCCATATGGCTCCCAGCCTCGACACCTCCTCCCCTCGTGAAAATCACAAAGCGTCTTTCATTGTAACCATGACAGCGTAACGTTTCAAGACCACGTGACCCATCCTACTGACCAATCACCAGGCCCGCCTAGTTCAATATTCAAACGAGTAGGGCGATGCTATTGGCTGACGCCAGAAGCGGTTGAAATGTTAATTCTAACCCAATTTAATCATATTTAAAAGCACTTTGAATATTTTAGACTCATTTCCTCACAAGAAAATTGCAGCCTACGTCCACTCATCAGTTGTTGTCCTTCGAAAAAGTCCAGAAGTACGAGCGCCCACAATTTTCACTTTGCAAAACAAAATTAATTCACTTATTTCAAAAATAGGAGGGAAAAAAATGCACGTGTCTTACCGGTATGTTTTAGAAGCCTGTCCGCTTTATCTTTTTAATGGCATTAGTACCAGCTTGGTTCCACTCTAACGCAACAGGTGCTGTGGAAACAATACCTGAGTGGTCAAAGGGCTCCAACGGTTGTACACATTGTTTTTTTTTTTTTTACACATGTGCAGATCAGTTTAACACTCCTGGAAACGTCAAAAAAAGGAGGGACAGCACTTATTTGAACACGTGTCATGTGATAACAGGGTTATCAGGCAAGCAGGGCAGTTGTTCTACTTTGCTGCATTTACTATAAATAGCATAAGTATGTGAATGCCATAGTTTCCTGTCTCTAGGAGTAAAAAAAGAAAAAAGATTTGTTTGTTATAAACACATTGTAAAACTACAAGGATATTCTTGATATTTTCCAAGAAGCTATTTGAGTCTCAGAAGTGATTTGTTTTTTTTTTGTTTGTTTTTCAGATAAAGATAGACCAGAAGCAACCATTATCTCAACATTTATTTCTATCTTTGCACTAAAAATGTTGTCTAAATGCTAATAGAAGTGGAGCAGTGTTTGATCTGATTACAAGAAAGAGGTTTTCAGCAGAATTAGTGGAAAAGCAACTTAATTCTACTGTAATGCATGGTGGAGGTTCTGTGATTACTGGGGCCAGATTCTTTTTAAAAGGCCAAACCTCGTGAATGTGCAAGATGGTGTTTATTTATTTATTTTTATTTATTGGGAGACAGTAGACCCTTGCAACCCTTTGAAACCTTCCAGGAAACAACTAAGTGCTTCCAAAAGTAAATTATGAAAAATATTAACACCCTCCTTTCTAAGAGGAGTCCGCCAGTCAGAATCAGAATTACTTTATTAATCCCTTGCGGGAAATTCTCTTCTTGCAATGCAACCGTTTACGGAAGAGAGAAAAATAAGATTGTAATTACAAATAAGATATAAGTATAAAATAAGATAAGGTTTACAGTATACATTCAACAGTATTTACAATTTACAATGCTGCTTAGTAACTAAATTATTATTATTGCACATGACCATGTTGTTGCGCATAGTGAAGCCTTGCATATTTTGTCAGGCTGTAGCTGTATTAACCCCGAACATATTGATCAAATGGAGAAAAACAGACGAGAAAATGATATGTTTTACGTAGTTAATAATTCCTATATAAGAGATGATCGTGTTATGACAAAACAAAAATAATAAGTCCCCTAAATTTGTTGGTACCAAGAGACCCTGATGGCCATGGCTAAGGGTGGATATGGCGGTTAGGTGGAAAAGGATGAAAAAGTGGAAGCTAGCAAAGCCTACCCTTGCTTAGTTTTGCCTTATTACAGCATAATGGGTAAGCAGAGAGATGCTGGTAGTTATGCCACAGACTGAACTTTTGAAGTGGAGGATTTCTCAACCTCCACAACACCAGAGGTTAAAGCAACTCTAATACCCCCTTCCTACTTGCCAAAAAACCCATTTAAACCCAGCAAAAAGCTGCTTTTGGTGGCAATAGGAAAAGCTCACTGATCCTTGTCAACCAGTGTCAAACAACACAGTGTCATCCTTCAAACTGCTCAGCTCTGATCGTCACACAGTGGGAACATGAGACCCGGGTTAACCTGCTAATTTACATGATACCGCTTCAAACAAAAAACAGAATCCCAAACTGATGCAGACCTTTTACTGAGTTTGTAAGTAGCATATTTATTAACCTCTGTTTGTATTACTATTGTGATCCAGAGTGATTAATTAATTAAATCAATTTGTGGAGCCCAGTGGGCAACCTCAAAGACGGAATTATCAAGTCCTGTGTGGCCAAATTACGTAAGTCTAGCACCCGTGCCCCTGTGTGGAGTATCTGTGCAGCCTAGATGTTTGCAATGTGCACCTAGAAAAATATGAAACAACACAGGCAGCTCCATGTCAAAAAAATATGGTGGTTATGGTTAGCCCATAAATATAACTATGATCAACAGATTATGGAAAAACTCTTGGGAAGGAATTACTGTCAGTCTTGGATGACATGAGGAGGCATTCAAAATGCTGTAAACACCCGTGCTTTCTAATTCTACATGTTGATTGGTGTTGTAAAACTTCCCTTCTGTGCCATACACACTAATGTAGAGTTGACCAGAATATTAGGGACAAAGAAAAAAAACAGCAAATAGTACAAATACTCGAGATATTGTGTCCATGTGTCTCATTGAACGTAAGTGGGTCAAACATAAGTGAGTCTTTACTGCTTCTTTTGTAGGAATGAACAGTGGCTATTGCAGCTGCATTTTCCGGTTCAAAAGGCACATGGTGGTGCACACTTTCCTCGCTGGTACATAGCCCCAAATTGAGGTATATATATATATATATATATATACAGGGCTCGATGTTAACCATTGCCCGATCTCCCGGGGCAAGTAGTTTTTATTGTTGGGAGAGTACAAATTTTTGTTTACTTGCCCGCCAGGGAAGTGCAATGATCGCAAAAAAAATTATTTATCAGTCAAAATTACTTTAAAATCACCGACATTCGATGAAAACGACCCAGAAGCGTTGCCGGCGCCATTTTGTTGTTTTGTACACATTCTCCCATGATTTGGAAAAGCCGCGTGATTTGGAAAAGCCGCGTGATTTGAAAAAGCCGCATGATTTTCCACCAGATGACGTGATTTTTGGCGTGAATCAGACACATTTTTTTTTTACTTAGCAGGCACAAGGCAAAAAAAATATATTTACAGTAATACACCCACCACCTAGATAACCCTAGATTAAAAGTTATCGGTCAGGGATTAGGAAAATTGGCATAATTGTATGCCATGTGCATAGTGTAAATATGGCTATCATATGGCAGTCTTCTGTACAGTGATGCAGGTCATACATTAAAAAATTTTCATTAAATTTTTTTTTCTTAGACATTGGAGAGGTGCATTTAAATGTTAT
>NW_015151438.1:140408-142126 GCF_000732505.1 Cyprinodon variegatus
GGGGGAAGTTGAAGGCGTATGGCTGATGGGTTGATGACCTGGGAAATCTTATAAGGACCAATGAATTTAGGAGAAAGTTTGCGAGACATCCCCTTGAGGGGGATATCTCGAGTGGACAGCCATACCACTTGGCCCACGGAGTACTCAGGGGCGGGACGTCTTTTGGTGTCGGCGAAACGCTTGATAGCCTCGGAGGAACGGTTGAGGGTGGCGATGGTATCTCTCCATATGCGTTGGCATCGTCGGATGTGCTGGTTGACTGACTGGACCGATATCTCTCTCTCGTCTGCGGGAAAAAGTGGAGGTTGGTAACCCAAACTGACCTGAAACGGTGACTGGCCGGTGGAAGCAGATTTGAGAGAGTTGTGTGCGTATTCTATCCATGTGATGTACTGGCTCCAATCGGTGGGATTGTTAGATGTCAGACAACGAAGGGTTGATTCGAGCTGTTGATTCATCCTCTCAGTTTGGCCGTTGGACTGTGGGTGATAACCGGAAGTTAGTGAGGACTTACAGTTGAGAGCGGAACAGAATGCCTTCCAAACTTGGGAAATGAACTGGGGACCACGGTCTGAGAGGATCTCTTGGGGAATGCCATGTAAACGGAAGACGTGTTTCACCAGGAGCTGAGCGGTTTGAAAAGCCGTGGGAAGTTTCCTGAGAGGGATGAGATGACAGGATTTCGAGAATCGATCAACGATGGTGAAGATTGTGGACATACCTCGGGAGATGGGAAGACCTGTGACGAAGTCGATAGCTATGTGGGACCATGGACGCGAGGGAACAGGAAGAGGTTGTAACAGGCCTGAGGGAGGTTGGTGTGAGGCCTTATTTCTTGCACAGGTGGAACAGGCCAACACATATTCCTTAACATCTCTGTGAAGAGTCGGCCACCAGAAACGTCTTGAGATTAAGGCGACGGTTCTGCTCACCCCCGGATGGGCGGAGAACTTTGCAGCATGCATCCACTGTATTAGGCGAGATCTGACAGAAGAAAGTACATAAGTTCGATTAGCTGGACCGTTACCTGGGTCAGGTTCTGAAGCCAGGGTGGAATTAATTAGATCGGTGATCTCCCAGGTAACCACTCCAACAGTGCATGATGCGGGAAGAACAGGTTCAGGCGTCCCGGGTTGGTCAACGGAGTATAGACGAGAGAGAGAATCGGGTTTGACATTCTTGGATCCGGGTCTGTAGGAGATAATGAGGTTGAAACGAGAGAAGAATATGGACCACCTTGATTGACGGGGATTGGCTTGTTTAGCTGACTGGATGTAAGCAAGGTTCTTGTGATCTGTCCAAACGAGAACCGGGTGCTCAGCTCCCTCCAGCCAGTGTCTCCATTCCTCCAGTGCCAACTTGATGGCCAATAGTTCTCGGTCCCCAACATCGTAGATTTGCTCTGCGGAGGAAAGTCTTCGAGAGAAAAAGGCACAAGGATGAATTTTTTGATCAGTGTCGAGTCTTTGAGATAAGACAGCTCCAACACCAGAGTCGGAAGCGTCTACTTCGAGGATGAATTGTTTGGATGGATCAGGCTGGATTAACACGGGTGCTCTGGAAAACAAAGATTTCAGTTTCTCAAATGCGGTTTGTGCCTCAGGGGTACATTGAAAGGTTCCTTTGACTGAGGTTAAGGAGGTTAGTGGAAGAGCTGTTTGACTATAGTTCCTGATGAATTGGCGATAAAAATTGGCGAAACCCAGGAATCTCTGCAG
>NW_015151438.1:142516-144107 GCF_000732505.1 Cyprinodon variegatus
AAAACCGAACTTCTACTTTAAGGAACCATCCTTCTTGCCAACGAAAAAGAAACCAGCACCCAACGGAGAAGAAGATGGGCGAATTATCCCAGCAGCTAAAGACTCATTGATGTATTTCTCCATGGTTTCTCGTTCTGGTTTGGAAATATTGTATAGTCTGCTGCTGGGTAGAGGTGCTCCAGGTAATAGCTCGATCGCACAGTCATATGGTCTGTGTGGTGGAAGGGACGTAGCACTGACCTTACTGAAGACAGCAGCCAAATCATGGTACTCAGAAGGGACAGAAGAAAGGTCAGGAGAGTCCATCTCCCCCCCACCTCTAGGAGACCCCACCACGGGGGCTGCGGAACGGAGGCACGTTTCGTGACATAACCTTGACCACGATTCCACATGACGATCAGTCCAGTTAATATGTGGATTATGTTTCTCCAACCATTCCAATCCAAGCACCTGGGGAGAGCATGCGGAGGGAAAAACAAAAAATGTTATGGTTTCACAATGATTACCTGAGAGTAGTAGCTCGAGAGGTTGAGTTTGATGGGTAACCTGGTGGAGTTTTTTCCCATCAATAGCTGAGACACTAAGAGGCTGGGTCAGGGGAATAGTTTCAATTTGAAGCTGCTGGACAAGGTTTGAATCAATTAAATTTCGTTCACAGCCTGAATCGATGAAGGCAGAAAAAGAGAGGCTTTGATTAGAGCAAAACAAAGTGGCAGGGAGCATCAGTCGAGGAGATTTTTTAGAGTTATCATGGCCCGCCAGACTCCTCAGAACCTCTGGCGGGCCCAGGCTTTTGACTTAGCTGGGCATGAAGCGATGAAGTGACCACTCTCACCACAGTAGATGCATAATTTGCTCAAAAAACGTCTTTGTCTTTCCTCTGGAGTGAGCCTGGTATGTCCAACCTGCATTGGTTCAGCATCCATCTCTCCGGAATGAGAGGCCTGAACAGGCAAAGGGAGAGACTGGGCTTTAGATCTCGGTTTGGACAACTGTTCTGTGGGTGCAGAAAAAACAGTCACATTATTAGACGCAGGGGCAGAGGAAAAAGAACCCAGATTCCTTGTCTTGGAGCTGTTTCTAGCTCGGATTCTGTTGTCCAACTTTATCGTCAGACGGATTAATTCTTCAAGTGTTGCTGGTTCGTCGAGGGTTGCTAGTTCATCCTTGATGTTTTCATTCAAAGCCATAAAATAAGCCCCTTTTAAAGCGCTTTGGTTCCATCCGGAAGCTGCCGCCTTGACCCGGAAATTAATGGAGAACTCCGCCACTGAGGAATTTCCCTGTTTAATGTGGAACAGAGCACGAGAGTCAATGGTTTGATCAGTTTCTTGATTGAATACCTGAGAGAATTCAGAAATAAACTCAGAGTATTGACAATTGAGGCTTTCGTCGGAGGCAAACCTTGCCTGAGCCCATTCCAGGGCTCTTCCTGTCAATTGGGAAAGAATGAAAGTTATCTTTTTATAGTCCGTGGGTAAACTGCCAGGAGAGTTCTGAAAGATTAAACGGCATTGAAACAAAAACCCCTTGCAGTCTTTCATATTACCAGAGAATTTTTCAGGTAGCCTTGGGCGGAACTCTGATGACG
>NW_015151438.1:145634-164802 GCF_000732505.1 Cyprinodon variegatus
TAAGTCAGCACCTTAAAGTAAGCGACAAAACTACCACAGTCACTCTGCTCACCCTCCAGTCTTCAATATGTCTGAGGTAAAAGCGTGGTGGCGCAGGGATAAAGCACAAGACCTAAAGCTAGGTTTGTACTCAATGCATTGAAATAGGTGTGAGGGTGTGCATGCCAACAATGACTCAACCACACTGTGCCTGCCACTGTGCACGTACAATGCATGCCTTGCTGTGCGAAGTCATGCATCCCAAAATTTTTGCAACTCAACACAGGCTGCAAATGCATTGCCCCTTCAGAAAGAATAAGACGCAAACTTCTTTAAAAAATAAATAATTACTTAAGAACAGAAGAAAAAGAATAACTAAAAAGAAAAACAACCAACAGAAAAAGGTAAAAGTAACATAATCTGATTTATGTTAGATTGTACACATTGATTAGAATCCAAAGTTGTATACAGCTTTATTTCCTTTACAAAGGGTTCAAAACTGTTTACTTTTGTTTACTCCTATGAGTCCAAAAACTACCAAGAAACAGAATGAAGTTATCAATGCAAAAGGGTTACATCATAAAGTATTTTTTCTTTCTTTCACCTTTCCATTGTTTTTGAAGTGTACTGCTCACTATGTTTTACTGTTCTAATATCTGCATTTATTACGTATTAAGGCCTTGTTCTGGCTTGCGCATTGAATGTGGAGACCTGTGTGACACCCTGAAAAGTAGGTGCATTTCCTTTAACCATTAAACTGTGGAAACTGCAATTACGCTAGGTGGAAACACTGCAATAACAAAAAAAAACAAAAACATAATGTCTTTTGTTAAAATATTTTTACAATTCCATGGGGGCAGTTCTAATATTTCGGAAAACTGCCATTGAAACACTTTATTTCCATCACGTGGGTCATGTGATCTTTAACTGGACCTTACTGTCTTATAAAAGCACAAAGAAGTAGACTAGAAGTAGTAGGATGATGGCGCCCACTAGAGCCGTGGCTGAACTATAGATATGTCATGTGTTTACATCTGAGTTATCGTGTGAACATAAATATTCACATGAAATAGTATTTGTTATTTAATGGAAATACAGCAATTCGGAAACATTATAACTTAGTTTTGCACACGTTGTGAAAGAAATGCAGCTAGTGACTATAACTCAGCTTTTAGTCCTCTACTTATGTGCTTGTATGTCTTGCTCCATTTTATGTCAGCTTACTTTCAAATAAAGGCCAGTCTCCTGAATAAAGCTAGTTTGGTTAATCGTTTCATTTCCACTTTAAGCTAATATAATTAAGCTTTATAAAGAGTAACAAAGGACTGATAAATTTTGTACTATATGGTATCTTAGATAACATGTAAATATTGCTAATCCACATAGCTTTTTAAATGATTCCTCTGCGATCAAACGGGGGAAAAAAAATTTAAAAAATAAAAAAATATCAGATTTTGCTTTTTTTTTTTATTCCACCTGAATAAGCAGCACTTTGAATGCTTTAATAACAAAATTCAGATGTGTATTGCTGAGGTAACCAGGTTAACTGCAATTACTGCAGTTATTATCTGAAATGATCTCAATTATCAATTAAGAATTTCCAAAAAAAGGCTTTTTCTGAATAGTTATAAAGAGATCCTTGAATCCTGAATGAATTTGTGCTGTGAATAGTTAGATTCTGGCTGTGTCTCATTTGATGTAAGAAGATATTCCTGACAGGAATCACAGAGGCAGAAGGAACAAACAGACTGGATTCTCAAATGCTGTTTTTAGTTCTTTTAATTGGATACTTGGCAAGTTACCGAGACTCGGTTTCTAGTCTAAAAAAAGGCTACATTCAAATCGAACTAACAGTGGTTGCTAAGATTTAAACAACAGTCTTTACAGTTCTTTTAGAATTACATTTCAGACACCCCCACAAAACATTTAAAAGCATATCTTTGTGGTAGTCTTATCTGCAGTGTTCTAACAGTTATTATGTGATTTTAATGTAATAATAACCTAATTTGATGCCTAAAGTAAAGCAGCCTGCTTTTCCTATAATTGGGGGAGTTCCGTGATGCTTTCCCAGCCCTTCAAGGTTTCCCTGGATCTTTTGCCCCACTCTGACTCCAAACTGCTGACGTGGAGCTGGGAAGCTGGATCATTTTCTCCAGGAGGTTCATCATCCTCTCTTGCAGCTGCAGACACTGGACCTGCAGAAGGTTCTGTTGGTGCATGGACCGACGGAGCTCCCTGCACGTCTCCTCTATGGCCTGGCTGGACTTCTTGTGCTGCTGAAGCATGGCCTGCATGACCTGCAGCTTCTTCCTCTTCAGGGACAGATATTTTTTGGCACGCCTCTTTCTAAATGAGACAGGATGGGAGCTGAGGACCAGAGAGGAGTAAATTTATGAAGATTATAAGCAGAATGAGCTTTAAAAGAACAATAACTATCAAGATTGAATTCATATAGATGAAGCCAAAAAGTGGACAGGTAAAAGCTGAGAGATTTACCATCCTTCATTTTATCTGCACTCTATTTTTAAATTCTGCACCACCGGGCCATTATTGTGAACATCCTTGCATTGTTTTGGTGTAGAGTCCTTTAGATTGTCTGGCCTAAGATTCCATTTAATTTCCTGTTTAGTTATGTGTAGACACATGTTCACCCTGCAGTTTTTAAAGAAAAGATTTATTCACTTTGGCTTCTGGTTAAGTGTATTATCCATCTTTATCTTTCATAATTTCTTTTATAGCAATTAACAATTTTATACAGAATAAAACCATATTTTTGCATTTAATTATTTTTTCCCCTTTTCCGGTTTTTGCCATTTCAGCAAAAAATTTTGTTACCTTCCTGATTGAATTTGATTATTTTTTATAAATGTTGTGATCTTTGATTTAATTGCTATATTTTTCTAAATGTTGTATGACTTTAAATACGTGCACGTTTTTTTCTCCATTAGCAAAATAAGAAAAAAAAACTAATGTTCCTCCGGAAATGGTCAAGTGCAGGGCCAAATTATTTTATGAAAGCAAACAAAGTCCAAAGACATGAAGCCATCATAAAAAAAAAAAAAAAGAAATCATAAAAATGTCACTGGAAATACAAAACCAAGAATGCAGAAGTGGATATAATGGGTATATAGGAAGGGTAAAAACATTTTTAAAGCTCAATCTAAGATAAAAATATAAAATGTATTTTTATTATCATTTTATAGATCTGTCTTATTTTCTACCAGCAACAAACAACTCTGTGTTTTCGAGGATTATGGAAATATTTAGGTTTAACAGAGGACTTTTATATTATCTATATTTAGTAAAGCATAGATACATTAAGTTATATACATGAAGACTTACGTTTTCTAAACGTAAGTCTTGATATATACATTTTTAGGAATGGCGCTCATATTCAACAATTGTCGTTGTGCTTGTAGTAAAAGTAATAACAAGCTGAATAGCTGAAAAGAAGCTAAAAATGTGTTGCTTTGCCTTATGATAAAAACACACTCATACGAGGTGTTTAGTCTTGATGTTACCTGGAGCCCAGCATGTGCTCGCTGTCTGAGCTCAAAGAGTCCAACTCTTGTTTTATGTCCATGTCATCTGATGAGCCAGTGTACTCTGGCAGGAAGCCAATCACACCCTCCTCCGACTGGGGCAAGGGGTTGTCTGTGGACTGGGACGAAGTGGATGGACCTCCGGCCGGGGCCGGAAACTCCAGCGAGTTCACCCTGCCATTCTCCAGCGGCTTGGAGAGAATCTTCTCGATGGCCTTGTAGTAAGGCCAGTCCGGCGTCTCGCCTGATTCGCTGGCTGTGGCCTTCAGTCGCCTGTAGGAGCAAAGAAAGATTTTTTTTTTGGTTTGGTTTATAGTATCCATGCATCATCTGGACCTGTGAGTAGGTACATCTGTAGGACGTGGAGCACTTGCCTGAACTGGAAGGACATGTTAGTGATTTTCATCTTAATCTCTTCTTTGAAGCGTTGCTCTCCAGTGAGCTGGAAAAACCTCTGGGACATCTTCTCGTAAACCTTGGCGTTCCTCTTGCTCGTTTTCAGCTCGTTGTGAAATTCTTCCCACACGTATAGGAGGGCCTTCATTTCGCCGTCGGTCCAGTTCGGGGCCCGTCTGTGTTTCTCGTTGTGACCTGGCATCAGGTAGCTGAAACTATCGTCTGCTGCCATTTTGGAGTCTTTATGTCTCTGTCTTGGCCTGAGCTGGCTGTGGGTTTCTTTCTTTTTCTTTTTTTGTTTTTGCAAAGGTGGGAGCTTTAGAGCATGAATTTAAAAGTCTTTTTACTGTTATAAGAGCTGGGTTGAGTCTGCAGGGAAGGAGGGATACATGCAAAAGAGCATGCACAGCCACAGCCGTCCTGCCTGCCTCTGCCCTTCCCCCTAGCCTAGCTGAAAGAGGACTCAAAATGGGGCCTAAGGCAGGAGAGAAATCCGGTTAAAAGCTTTTAATACTGCGTGATGTCACCGTGACATCAAGTTGCCTTGGCAACGGTGAGAGAGGGCCCTTTTTATCCCCCTGGCTCCCTCCCCTCTTTGCTAACCACTCCCATCCTCTCTCTTTTGCCCTCCATTCTGCTCCACTGGCAGCACAAAAAGCTTTTAGCTGAAAGGCAGCAGTGTGAGCACACCGGATTGCTGACACTCTTGAAATATGATCCTCCAGGGGAGGAAAAAGGGAGGGGTGGTAAAAGAAAAAAAAAAAAGAGCTACCATGAATGTGTGTTTCCCTGGCAACGAGGCGGTGGATTTGGTAGTCAGCCAACACGCTGCTCCATTTAAAAGCTTTTAATAATAGACAAGATGTTTTCAGAAGCTGCTGGGAGGGTGGATTTTCTGCATCTGGATTTATGCAGAGAGTTGAAGCAATTTGCAGTTAAGATCCTGAGATTAAAAGGAAGTCATTTTACTGGCAAGTTTGAATCTCCGAAGGCGGAAATTTACAGAGAGAGACATGAGGCAAAGATGGCAACATGGTGCGATTGGCTGCAGCGTAACACAGCCCTCTGTCCTCTCTAATCAGCTTTCTTTGCACAGCCGTGGGTGGTAGACAATAAAGCCCTGCAGGAGGGGTTTCTCTGACCAGTTGAGACCCCCCTGCCCCCCCTCTGCCTCGAGTTCTCTGCAAAACTACACAGCCTTAATTTACTCTTTTATTATCTTCCTCTCGTTAATGTTCCTCTCATCTTCGTTTCCTTCTCTGCCTAAAATTGAGATAAAACACTAGTGTTGCATTTGCTGCACCTCTCTCTAAAAAGATAGCTGCTGTAATGCAAGTCATTCATTATCACTTCATTTGTATTAGTGCCACTAGTTACTGTCGGTCTGGCTTAACCAAGGAGTGGCCTGATTAGATCCTTAACCCATCTGCTTCTTTTTTTTAAGACATCATGCAGCCTGATGGATTCGCTTACCCCTTCCTCATATTAATGCATCACAGCAGCTGCTTAAAGCAAAGCTCTGTCACTGCAGAAGCAAAAGAAAGTTTATTTGAAAGCTTTTTGGTGCAAAGTAATTTTGGTCGTTTTGCAGCAGAGGCTAATGTAAAGCTGCCATCTCCCTCATTTTTTCACAATTTATACCATGTCTGTCTCATTACCAAAGCCGAATCATCTTGAAGGCTGGGGTTCTTTATAATTGTGTTTAGTTGCTTCTGGAGATTCCTCATTTATTAAGGTGGAAGTAATCCTGCCAGCTAATCCAGAAGCCAGACTAATCGGCAGATAAACTGCTCATCATGAGAGGCAGAAATCGGGATTGGTGATGATCTACATAATCTTGCTATAGTGCTTACACTCAACTACACACGTTATACAGATTGTCATGTTTGTTTGGTTTTAAACTGAAAAAAATTGAAACGTTTTGTCTGATAAAAATCTGCAGGTTGTTAAGAAGCAAAGCAATGGTCTTTCAAAGTTAATTGAAAGTAAACTTTGATTGCCTATGCTACGTTCAGACTGCAAGCACTGGAAGCAGAAAAAGAAGCTTTTGCTGCTTCATTTTTGATGCTTCTACTCATTAAGGTCCGACGCGCCTCAAGTGCATCTTTGATGCTCCTTAATCGCATCCAGTGTAGTGTGTACAGGTGCGTCTGATGCTTCTGCTGCTCCCTTGGTCAATGGCAGAGAGCGGCATTGCTATATTTGCTGTTATAAGGGGGTAAAAAGATGTTCGAGATCAGCCTGTTTTTCAGAGTAGGCCTGTTTCTCTGACTGTGACTGGCTGAATGTGTTCTCTTTATCTTCTGACATGGGAGCTGGTTCAGGGCTCGTCTTGGTGTGTGTTTCCTGGATGGGGCCGCCTGTGGACCTGGTTTATAGTTGTCTTTTGTATCTCTGCTTCTTTTTCTATGTCTGCTTCTGTCTCCATGAACCCCAGTCGGCCTCGGCAGATGGCCGCTCACACTGAATCTAGTTCTGCTGGGGGTTTCTTCCTGTTAAAAGGGAGTTTTTCCTCACCACTGTCACTACAAGCGTGCTTAGTGTGAGGGATTGTCTTTGAGTCAATGAGTCGATGCAATCAACTGTTTGTTCTTAGATAGAAAACTTTGAATCAATTTGACTGTATGAGCTGGTTTAATTGTCTCTGTAAAGTGCCTTGAGATGACATGTGTTGTGAATTGGCGCTATATTAATAAACTGAATTGAAAAGTAGTTTTGATATGTTTTTAAGTAAGAAAGTCCACCTGAAAACTTCATCTGTGCAGTCAGTTCATCAAGATCATATCCAGCACGAAACTCACGTACACCAGCAGTGCGCTGTCACTGGAAATCCCCTTCAACAGCATCCTCTGGCCCGCTGACCTCTTGGAGGTTTTTGCTACTGTTTGTGGCGGCTGGAAGGAGATGTTAGCATTTTTCATGTACGTAATCCAAACTGCATGCACAAGAATAATAAAAGTGAACATATTTTGCTGGAAGGTTTCAACATTTTAATTTAATTTAGGCAATAATTTAGAGGAGTGATCATAGTGATCTGCATTAGTAACGCTGAGTCTGTCTCGCTGCCATCTCCCAGATCAGCTTCTCTGATTGGTTGATGTGGCGCGTCGAGCAGCAAAAGTAAAATTTTTCCAACTCCAGCAGCTGCTGCTTGTGAAGCGTGTCAAGCGTGTCAGATGCTCATAAGCTCATAGGCGCTCATGTGGTGCTCCTGCTGCACGAAACACGCTTCAGGACCTTTAGATGCCCCTTGATGCACGTCAACCATTGACTTTGCATGTGAACCAGCTGCTCGGCTGCTTCAGCAGCGTGCGGTCTGAACGCAACAGTAGAATCAGGTAACCTCTTTGGTTAAAAGGTCTTCTCCTAAATAAAAGGTGTTAAAAGTAGCAGTTGTTGCCGTGTCCTCCTTGTTCTCCCAATTTAAAATGAAAACTTCTACTTAAGTCTAAATACTAACTGGGAATGCGCCCCTAATTTTTATCCAACAAGATAGCTAAGCATATGATGTTTGATACAAAGCATGTAGGGACGATGGCCCACATGAACTCCTAGCTCTACATCAATGTGTGATAGTACTGCCAAAAAACGTTTTTGTAAAAATATTTTTTGTTCTGTTTATAAACCGTGAAACTAAATACTTTATTATGCCCTAGTATTACTAAGTTTGAGCACCATAAAGCTGCTGTTTTTAGTATTAAGTTATCTATAAGTATGCAGTGTTTCCCTTTGCTGAAATGCATGCCTAAAAAAGGGTTGTAATGGTACAACAAAAAGATTATTATCTGTGGTGTTCGGCAGTGACTTCAGAGCAAAAAAGCTGAGAATTACTCCACTCTAGCCTCTTTTTTAATCTTGCCACTTTATTCTATCCACAAAGTTCAACCATTCTCAGTTCCTGGTTTTCAATGTCTAATTAACCTTGTTTTTTAGTAGGAACTGGAATTATTTGATAAACTTAAAGCCTACTAGAACAGTTCAACCATGTCATAATTTACTCTATAAAAATTAAGCCTTTATGTATTTTGATGTTTGAGAACTTTAGCACACTCTAAACATCCATGGATAATCATCTGAAGAAATTAACTTTGAAGGTTTTTATTTTGCCTTAAAGCGGGGTAGAAAGTCCTTGAGGTATAAGATTGAAATTTATTCCTTTGAAGTAACAATGCTGATAGCAGCTTATTGAATATATGCTGAAACTTCCTTGGGTATATTCTGTTTTGCTTCTGGCCTTCATCCTGATCTGCTCATACAGTCATCCGGACATCTGAGCAAACTTATTCAAAAACTCATTTAAAGGTTTTCCTGGAAAACATTCTCTCTAGAAAAGCGAAAATCACTGCCACTGGTGTGAATCCATAAAGACATGTCTAACAAGCCCCATCTTTACACCCGATGTATCTGTTTGTATGCAAATATTTCTGTGACAGTACTTGTATGAAAAAGAAAAGCGAACAATAAAATTCAATGTAAAAACTAAAACAGCTGTTTGTGTTGATTTCCTTTTACAGATATGGAAGAATAAAGTTAACATACTAACTTAGTGTTTATACATAAGCGGAGTCAAAAGAAAATCAAAGGTAAAAAAAGCAGCACTTCGTCATTCTTGACAAAAATCATCCAATCCTTGAGACACCTGTCAATCTCAGGTAAGATGTGTTATTCTTCCATTTAGTATAGCAGCGTATATTTGTTACTTTGGCCTTGTCGGGATCTGGAGATACCAATCATGACAGGCCTGCGTTTCATGTGAGATCTTTACGGGTCTCAAATGAAAC
This sequence comes from Cyprinodon variegatus, assembly GCF_000732505.1. Taxonomy (NCBI): domain Eukaryota; kingdom Metazoa; phylum Chordata; class Actinopteri; order Cyprinodontiformes; family Cyprinodontidae; genus Cyprinodon; species Cyprinodon variegatus. The sequence continues at coordinate 154,333 of NW_015151438.1, forward strand.
ATGAGGTGTAAAAGCACCTCATACCTGCTGTTAAGTATGGCAGTGTTCCTATAATGCTGTGGTCCTCTGGCTATTTCTTTAGAGCCTAGTGGCCTTTATGTTTATTTTGTTTTTATATTATATTTAGATGACTTATATCTTTTATATCTTATTTCATCTGTTATTTTAATAACCCCAGACAGAGAGTGGGGGGAAAACATTAGCCTTGACTCAAACCTGTGATAGCCGCATCGACTGTGACCTCCGTACAAGATATACTTTTAGATTATACTTACAATATTCACGTTTCTTGGGGGGGGGGACCTCCAGTTCTGTCCAGTGTAAAAGAAAAGAGGAAAAACTGAGCATGTTTGACCTAGAAAAGCTGAAAAAGATCTGCTCTGTTCTAGGAACAATCCTTCTAGGAAAAATCCTGATAAAATGCAGAGCTTTATGGTCAACAAGGACTCCTTCCTCTTTATGATTAACACGTACTACAACTCGAACAACAACAACATTGAAGATTTCATTTCCCTTTGGTGTTAATAAAGTATTTATGAATTGAATTGTTTGATTACTATGATCAGTGTGGGAAGCATGTATTTGAGTTGGAACCTGCATGATTTAATTATAGTTTTATTTTCCTTGAGACGTCATGTGTTTGGGAATTTGGCACTATATAAATAAACCAAATTTAATAGAATTAGTGTAAAAGGATCTCCGGCCCCTCATTTAAATATAAAGAGACATCTGTGGTGTGGGCCTCAGACAATGTTTGGGGGGGTTTGGGGACACTTTTGGTGTGTCCTAAATGGAAAATCCCTTAACAAAAATGTGTTTATTCAAGTATACTAAAAGTGCACTAACTTCATACTTAAAATCAGGCTGTGCACAGTTTACTTATTCTAAACTATATTTTATATATTTACCAATAGTATAGACAAGTGTACTTGTTTATACTATTGTTTACTTTATTGTTTAAACTAGGGATGCACGATATTGGGATTTTGGCCGATATCCGATATGCCGATATTTTAAAACTCATGTAGCCGATAACCGATATCGATAGCGATGTTAAAGCTGGACAAAAATAAGTAGTCATTGAAAATAGCAGTTTTGTTATCCATTTCTGACACTTTGAAAAATAATATACTCAAATATATTTTCATATGCTGATATCAAATTGATTTTTAAAAACGCGGTATCGATCTATTTTACTTTCAAAATCTCGTGAAATTTCATCGTTCTGTTACAAACTCTCGTGATATTTTGCAAATTCTTGTGAGATTTTGTTAGTAAAATAGATCGATACCGTGTCAATATATTAACATATGAAAATATGGCAAAATCTCGTGAATTTTCGGGGGATTTCGTAGCATAACGATGACATATAGCAATATTTCATTAGTAAAAGAGATTGATATGGTGTTTTTAAATGGCAATATATCAGCATATGAAGATATTGTGATATTTTAATTTATAAATATTTTTTCCCTCATCTTTAAAAGTTTTTAAGTCTGTAAAAAAGAAGTTTTTGAGGAAGAAGAAGAAGTAGTGTTTTTTTTTTTTTAGACTTTAGAAACTCAGAAGCTGATCAAATATCGGGTTAAATATCGGTGGGGTGGCCGATACTGAATTGATACTGAAGGTGGGTTTGGGCTTAATGAATACCATGTATGAAAAAAAATCTAAAATAAAAATCAGCCTTATGCCCACTCTAAGTTCAGAAGGAGGACCTACCTGTTGGATTGTTTGTTTCTAGATGGAACCGTGTTATAGTGACTGAAATTGTGAACTGTGCCAGGACATTTTCAATTGAAACCTGCCATAATTTTTTTAAACAAGTCATTACTTGGTTTTCTAGCAGGATAAGAGACCAAAAACAAACAGCAAATGAAAGAAAAAGTTTGCCAAACACAAAAATCGATAATCTTCCATGGATACTTAGCATGATCTTGCAAGCCAGTTTGGGAGCGTTTACAAGAAGTCTCCCTATAAATGTAATCCTAAGCTCTGATACATCAGCAGACACTTATTTGTACAAAACAAGGGTAGTTTGCTCTCTGAATCTTAGAAAACAGTTCAATTTATTATTCTCCACATAAAACACACATAAAGTATAAATGTTGACCCTCGTTAGTATATCCCAACATTCCTCACAGTAAAACAGTCCACTGAATGCAAACTCACTTTGGCCAAAATCAAATCCACCTCATGATAGTCTTTTTGCATGTTTTATATGATGAAAAGTGAACATAAGAAAACAGAAATCTGCACTGTGACTAAAGGCTGGTGTCTTTTGGGGTCTTAGACACTAAAACTATTATCTTAATTTCCTCTGATGCTCAGTAGAAAGCTCTGTGCAAATACAAGCTCAGGAAGGGAGGGGGTCTTAATCCTAGTTTTTTGGGGAATTTGTTCCCCCCCCCTGAAGGGACTATAATCCACGATTCAAGGCTTTCCTCTTTCAGTCCTGAACAAGACGACGAATGCTTTTAAAAATCACACATACTCTGAGCCATAAATGGTTAGGGAATGTCCATTTGTGAGCTTGTCAAAATACAAAATCCTGAAAATGGCTGTTTATAAAGAACATAGACTTTTGTACATCAGCACATCATCGGCATAAACCAATGAAAGAACACAGTGATACAACATATATCATATTAGTAGTTAAAATATAAAAACAAGAATGAATGTAGCCAACATCATATATCAAGTATTTGCAATATATAAGAATACATTTATAAATTAGACAAAAAAAAAAGAGGAAAAAGAAAAGGGGGGTAGTTTTAAAAACGTACCACCAGAGGTCAGCAAACATCCATGCTCAGAAATCCTTTTAAACACTTGGTTTAATACAACTGGCTTTGCTGACTAGGACTTGGAAACAAAAAACAAAAGCATTTACCTTCTTTAAAATTCCTCTCCGAGTCCAACAAAGCAGCAACAGCAGTAAACACGTCAGAAATGACTGAAATTCTCAGTTACATTCTTATGAAGCCTTTCTCTAATGATGTCCTCTCAGTAGTAAAAAGACTGGTGTTTGTTTTTTATGGACTTACATAAGCCCTGTGACCTTAATTCTTTTTCTGCATCAGAAACAGGGGGAGAAAAAGTGTGCCTCTGAAGCTGAAACTATTCCTGCAGAGTCTCTGAACAGTTAATTCACAATCAATCGGTTCCCTTTATCAGAAAAATAGTTCAAAGGTCTTCTTTTATCATGTTGTTTGTGCTCCAAGCATCTTCCAGCTTAGTCTCTGTGTAGGCACTCCTCCTCAGTGATGCCCTGAGCCCTCAGCTCCTCCAGCACGTTGTCCAGGTGACCCGGATCAGGGTAGCCGTGGCCGGTGAGGTTGGAGCCGAACTCTGTCTTGTGGTGCACCTCGTTCCAGATCACTGTGTCAGACTCACCGGTTGTGCTGGACGTTCCCACGGAGAAGATGAGCCTGCGATCCCACGCTACCAGGAGCAGCCTCAGAACCTGAGGGGAAAAAAGAAATAAGTCTAGGAAATAAAATCAGGTCACTAGGTTATCTTCTAAGTGATAAAGTCTTAGTTTACCTTGCGACCCTTGTCGCTGTCAGGGAGATAACAGTGTCTGGGGAATCCACGCGCTGTGAACGGTTTTCCTGGATTTGGGTGCTCAGGGCCCTGAAAGTACACAACATACAAAGAAGCATGAGCAAAAGAAAAAAAACTCATGATTATTTTTCTGCTTTGCAGTTATGATGTGATCCTTACCTGGATACCAGGAGGGATGTTGTAGATTATCCGGATGGTTTTACAGTCTGGATGGCCAGGCAGCGAGTGCGGGATGACGTGGTACTCCATCTTGCCTGGGGGCTGGTTGCCTGTCTTGACTCCATAGATGGTCTTGCAGGTGGGGCACTGCAAGCTGCCATCCTTATTGCCATTGTTGTACATGGCGACGAGGCACTGGAGGTGGTACTGGTGGCCACACTGCGCCAAGCGGCCCACCGACTCAGCTCGGGAGATGCCACCCACGCCAGGACCCTTGTAGCCTGAAGGTCCCGATAGGGCCTCCATGCAGATGGTGCAGTCCTGATAATGGAGATGAGTCAAGTTTGTATCATAAATCCAAGCCCACTGATAAATGATACAGAACAGGTGAAATAAAGTCCAACTTCAAATTTTAAAACGCTTCCTATTTCTAAAACCTTTTTTTTTAATTGAATTTTATGGATTTAAAACCACAAATTTCATCTTTAAATAATTTCAGAACAATCATCCCTTGGTGCCATGGTGCTTGTTTGGTGAAATCTTTTCAGTCTCTATTAGAGCGTAAATATTTTGTCAAAAATCAAGATTTATTTATTATTTATTATTTTCCAACAATATTGTGATTTCATTTGATTTTCCTTTGCAGTAACACCAAGAATAAGGATCTTTTATTTTAGGATTTCACCTTTTTCATTATCTTGAGAACTTGCTTATCCAGAGTCACCCACACCCTCACCCCACACCCCACCAGAGTGAGAAATTCAGTGTCCTACTCTTGTTGAGGATGTTCTTTTTGAAAAACAAATGGACATGTACCATCATTCATTTATCAACTCTCAAAGCTCTCATTATAGAAACAGTACAAAAGTGTTTGTTTTGATTCATTTTGTTCATAAATTCTACAAAAAAAAATCAATAGAAACGTGTCCTTAATCAACAGTTTACATATCAGGCGATGCTTCATAAATGCTTTGTGATGTATTTAAAAGTATAGAGGATGATATTTTATTTCCGGGTGGATCATCAAAATAAGTGGTCCTCCTAACTGTCAATAATTCTGGTGATATGTTTACATAAGGCCGTCCTACGTGCTCGTCCACATTTTCACTTACAGGTGGTGAGTCTGACATAGTGAAAAAATTGCACATCTTCTTTGGGAAAGTAAGTCTGTATGAGCAGTGAAAAAAGAAACTTTTAAACAGAGCGTGCAAGAGGAGAAAATATGCTTGTGCATGCTCTCACACGTGGGTGTTTTTTTTCACAAACATTTGTGAAAATCCTTCACTGCACCTGTAAGTGTAATATGATCAAAATTGAGTGACTTTGCGATTTGAATATTGTGTTTCATTAAATTGCGATTATGTTGCAAATGCAATTATTTGTCTCTATTTAAACAGCTGTATTTGCGCTGGGATCACCTTAAACCAAAGCGCCGACAGAGATATGAATGAGAAGAGTTCAGCTTACATTAGCTTTATATCACTTTTACTATTGTGTCAACTCAGAACATCCTTAGATCACAACAATTAAAGAAAAACTCTTTTTTTTTTTCACACATACACAGACGACTCACCTCCTCAGGAGGATTACGGACTTTTTGAAGGTATCGCTTCACCACTTCCTCTGGAGTCTTGCCTAAAATATAAAAAAACAAAAAATATCAGCCGTGGTTGTTATCAGCTGAAATGCCACATCAGTCAACCAAGAGGCCTACCTTTCCGGGCCTGCTTCTTTGTGGTCTTGCGGCAGCAGTGGCCCAAGCCGGGCACAGGTTTGATGTCACTCTTGCTGACAGGTGGGGGGTGGAGTACCAGCTTAGGAGGGCGGGTGAGGCAGACAGGAAGTCCTGCTGCACTCATCAGGATGCCTGTAATACCTGTGAACAGCCAGTGGAGGGAGGTAATGTTTACGTTCATCCTGACAACTAACTCCTCAATAAAATACCAGGACAGAAGTACTTATTCACCTTACACTTTTTTAGATATATCCCATGTTCTTAGCAGAAACATTAATATTTTTAATTCAGCGTTTTATGTGAAACGAAGTGGTGAATTTTTATTAAGCGGATGCAAAAATAATTTGATTCACTAACAGAAATACAAAGAAAAATGTGACATGCTTGTGTATTAATGGCCTCTTGAGTTATTTTTAATTTTTTTTCTCCAAGTAGATCAGTTTAACATCTCTGATGAGGTGGTATGTATATTTTTTTTACCTGCCAGGGCAGGATGCACAGGGCTGGATCCATTTAGGTTCTTTACTGGAACTGTTGGCACTCTGAAAGAAAGGGGAAAAAATAAAACACAGACATTAATCCACAGCTGTTACAGGACTGATTGGCTGGGTCAGCTCTGCACATGGACAGGCCTTTTCCGATTAGTCACATGTAAAAAGGATTGAGCTGCAGCTGAGAGCAGCATATGCCTGCCTCCGGTTCAATACGTGTCACCAGGTTAAGGACTTCTGAGGACATGCGGAAGACAGGAGCAGATGCTGCAACCAGACATACTGTCTTATAATTGATCCAGATCACACCATTAATGTTCTAATTTTAGGGTTAAACTGAATCACCAAACATTCGGAATGATCATCAGATGTTTCTGACAAGGATCTATTGAAAGATTACTTAATAAAAACACAAACTAACCATGTATCAGAACGGGTGGAGGTTTGTAGAGGACCCAAATGCAGAGACGGAGGCTGAGGTGGTTTCTTGCAGGTTTAATAATTAAAGTGGTGGCAACAGATGTATAAATCCAGAAATAACTAATCAAGGAACACAGAGCTTATGGCGGGAATGAAGAGAATCCAGCAAAGAGTAACTGCAGAGGAGGAGTATATATGGCAGACAGTACAATAAATGGAGTTATCAATTGATTGGGAGCAGGGGTGAACAGAAGTAGCTAGAAGGAAGGTAGGGGGCAAGGAGCGTTATGGTGCGTTCACACAGGAGCGCCACAGGTAATTCACTGCTCTGCATTTCAGATGCACTCTGTTTACACCCTGGACCGCATCATTAAATAGGACAGGCTTCAGCTACATGAAGCTGCATGACACGCCACTGACAAGGAAAAAAACCCCTCAGCAAATAGACTGAATGGTTATTGCTTCTTAAGTGCAGGATTGTGCTTTTAACATGCTAATTTGTAAAAATAAAAAAAGTAAAAAAGAGTTCTGTGCTGATGTTTCAGAAATACCGGTATTAAAGATATTTTTTAGATCACTCAGAGTCTATCCCCCAATACACTCTAAATTGAATAAAAATGCATTCCCCACCCTTCACATTCCCCGTTCATTTAGGAATTCTATGTGAATCCACTGCGGCAATCAAAGCCACCGCGGGCTGTCTGAACATACCTTAAGGGGAAACAGAGAGCAACAAGGGAAGAAAACAGGGATATCTAGAAAATAACTAAAATGACACTAAAGGGAAATGAAACTTATGAGTAGAAAATACAGAATGATATGAATCAAAGTGTAACTGAAAAAACAGTAAAAAAGTAAAACCAGACACCCTACAAGTCCAGGGGCTAAAGAAACAACAAACCAGAGTCCAAAATAAAACAACCCAACATGAGTGGGCGACGACAAAGCAGAGTCTCTAGGAGGCGACGACGAAGAAAGAGTCTTGGAGGCCGGTGACTGTGGCACAGGAACCCATCAAGAGGCAACGCAGCTTAAGACCCACCAAGAGGCACCAGAGATGGAGACGGATGCCCAAGGAGGGTCTTACAGACGAGAAGAGCCCAATAAGGGGTTGTTGAGATTAGAAGCGCCCAAGTTGGGCCCATGGAGATGGGGACGCACACTTTGGGGATGTGGAGATGTGGAAAGACCAGGGAGGGGCCTCGGAGATGAGAAACGCCCCCCCCCCCCCGATGGGCCTTGGAGATGAGGAATACCAACTGAGGGGCCTTGGACACAAGGAACGACCACGGAGGCGCCTTGGAGATGAGGAACGTCCACAGCTGGGAGAATGTCCACAATGATGTGACTCAAGGAAAGGTCCAACATGGATGGAAAACAACAGGCTCAGAAGAGGGTTCACTGAGGTGCCATAACTCTGTAGCAGATGGCTGACAGGGAGCTACAGGCTGTGGAACAGCGGAATGACAGTGAGCTGATGGAGGTAGCATGACATGGAAAAAATTCTCTTTCCCCATAAAAAAAATTCCATAAGTGAGACTCCCTGAGTTGTGGGGGACCTGATGTGAGGAGTTGAGTAGAGGAGAAGCAGTGGTGATGTCAGATTGAGCAAAATATATTTCTCTCAACTGAGATGGTGACTGATCCGGATCCATGTTAGGTGGTGAGAAGAGCATTGAAACTTCTCAATCTGCTCGACAAGGAGGCTTAGCTGATTGGAGAATGAGGTCATGAAATGGCCTCGTTGTGCATTCTGTTGTTGTGGTTCTTGCTGTAGGAGAGCCAGCTGCTCCTTCCAGATGGGCTCTGCTGGGTTCTTTCTGGCTGGATTCTACTGTCAGGATGGGTGGAGTTTTGTAGAGGACCCAAATGCAGAGACAGAAGCTGCTGCGAGTTCTTGCAGATTTAATAATGGTGGTAGCAACACAAGCATGAATCCAGAAATAACTAATCAAGGAACCAGAACAAAGGGGAACACAGAGCTTAAAGCGGGAGTGAAGAGAATCCTGGAAAGAGTAAGTGCAGAGGAGGAGTATATATGCCAAACAGAACAATGAATGGAGTAATCGACTGATTGGGAGCAGGTATGGACAGAAGTAACTAGATAACCAGATAAAACAAGTCTTCAATGTAGCTAGAAAATAAATTTATGACACTTAAGGCAAATTAAACTAATAACTTGTAAACAAAAGATGATTTAAATCAGAGTGTATCTGAAAACCCAAAGTAAAAACCTGAAAACAACCAAAAATCTATATCACCAGATCATGACAACATGTATATCAATCATTGAGCATTCATCATGGAATCAAAAGTGCAAATCAGGATTATCCATTTTATGTGAGACAAGCTGATAAAGCCCAGGTTTCAAATCAATCAGACACACCAGCTTTGATTTCTGTTTAATCAACTTAAGAGATGTTTTAAAGTATATGAACTTCCACATCTCTGTCACTGTCTCTGCTATCTGAAATGGTTAAAAAATCCACACAAGCCTGAAATGTGTCACACAACCTACAAAGACTACCAGCTGTCCTAAGTTGTTTACTTACGGTCTGCCATGTTTGATAACAGTCATTGTTCTTGCTCGATCGCTCCGAAGAGTCAAGATGTTTAAGCTTCGAAATAGACTCTTAGGGCTGTTTTTCTTTGTCTAAGGCAGCGTGTAAACCACCTCTATCTGTGCTGCTGTGTACGCTTCTATGCCGGTGTCTCGCCTCTCCTTCCTGCCTTTAAAGGGCTAAGCCACCAGGTCCCATCTGTTGATTGAACTCTGGTTAGAAGCCAACGATTGGCAGCGGGAGGGATTACCTGTGAATTATCACGTCAGCCATGCCAGGCGGACAAACGGCTGGCAGATACAAGCTTAAAGAACCTGACTCAACAGCAGAATAAACACAGATGTAGAGATATTACAACTATAAACAAGGGATGAATATTATTTGTTTATTCACTGGACTTAAGTCTGTAATGAGAAAACCAGCGCTGTTTAGCCAAAGTCTTTTCTTTATTTGTAACATTTTCATAAGCTATTCGAGCTCTTCGGTTTTAATCTCTAGTTTAATGTAGTCACAATCGATTCCAGAGATTCACTTCCATACAGAAAGCCCATATTCTTATCTTCAGGTAACACAGTATACATGTCAGATTAAATAAAACTACTTATACTTCAGCGATAGTATCTAGGTGTTACTTTATTGTATGTCTCGTACCATGTCCCTTCTTTGTGCTGTTCTTTTTACATCTCTTTGCAGGTGATGAAGCAGACTGAAGATGTTTTATCGTGATCTCCTCTTTCTTTCATCTTTTCTCCTTTTTTTCTGTTTTTCCTCTTCTGTTCTACTTACATTGCAGTGTCTGTATAATGTGTAAAACTCCCTGCATAAGTATAATAAAGCTATTTATATGCATAAATCAAGCGGAACACCATGGCGATAGCCCTACTGCTCCACTTGAGAAAGCAAAATCTGTTGGGCTCTTTTTGGCATCAAGACAGGACACTTAAAAGATAAATAAATACATAAAATAATGTAGTCACAATCCACAACTATTGAAGATACAGAAGAGTTTAAATGAAAAAAGAAGATAGTAAATGGCATGTTTCTTTCTATTGCTATATGAGAATACATAATTATCAGCAGGAAAGTGAAATTATCAATATTAGTGATATTATTAGTGTTTTGTTGGTTAAAGTTTAGTTTTTCCTAAGTAAAATTATCATGGGGCACTGAAAATAGATTTTGAAAGTTTCTTATGCAAGGAGAAGATAACAAATCTACCCCTAAGGTTAGGGATCACCCTATGCATAAAAAATAGGGTTGAATCCCAGGCACAGACCTGGCTTTTAAGCATAGTTTGTGATATTTCAGAAAGGTTACGTTTTTGAGAAGGATTAATTCCCAATTTCGTTCAAAAATACTTCAATTATCCCGAAAGGAAATTAAATGTTGCAGAAACTCATTGGCAGTTTTTCAGTGAGTTGTTCTAGATGTTAATAGCTGTATGTTTCAAAGGCCTCATCCATCCATCCATCCATCCATCCATCCATCCATCCATCCATCCATCCATCCATCCATCCATCCATCCATCCATCCATCCATC
>NW_015151438.1:166437-169951 GCF_000732505.1 Cyprinodon variegatus
AAAAATCTTGCCATTACCATACGCAAGTCAATATTGTCTATAAAAGACTGGTTTCATAGAAAATGACTTGCAACGTTTTCTCTCTGAAATATCTCAAAATGTAAATTCTCTAAGAATCTGTTTACATCAAATCAACAATAAGCAACAATTTAACAAGAGTTTTCGCTCGTGCATAGATCTTTGATTTGAAGACATGCAGCTTTAAATAAACAACTTTTTGGTTACGGTACTAACTTTTACCAAAACACACATAGGACCTTTAGCTAAGCCAGGCTACCACATAGTCTCCCGACTCCCGACCATGATCACGAAAACTCAAAGATGAGATTGAAATTAATGATTTATTAGACATGGAACAACGAATTCTCAATCACTCTAAAACAATGCTATTTAATGTAATTCGTGAATTCTGCCGTTCAGTCTGCAGAGATAAAGATTTACTCGTCTCGATATGCCAAATGCTTAAGAGTCACTGACACATGGTGCAGATGTTCCCAATTTGCACATAAACCAGCTACGTTTCATAAGACCAGTGAACCTTCAGTCGAAGAAGGTCAGGGTATTATCAATTATGAATATGGAAAACAAACATATGGTCACATCAAGTAAGTTACTCCTTCCTGAGCAGCAGTTGCACATTGAACATTTTGCCATCTAAACACATTTCAAGTGAAACAGCAGTGAAATCTATGGCAGACACAACCTTAAAATGTTTCACAAAAAGGCTCAAATTCTTTACATTTGGAACCTCGTAACGTGTTTAAACGCAAAAGATGATGACCAAATAAAGATTACATGTACACTTTATTAACAGAATTTTTATTTTGTATATTGCCTCATTGGTTATAGCTCGACTTTTGTTTTCTGATTGAAAACAAAGGCTTTCCCAATACATTATGGGCGCCAGCTGAGCTGGCTAATATTTTGTTTCTATGTTTTATGCTTTTTGTTTTTGGTCAATTTGTGCATGCGCTGATACATTTTTTGTATTCACCATAAACAGGCCACGTGATCAGAGGTATGATATCGTACAGATATATAGCTGTCAAGTCTCCTATTTTGGCAGGAAAACTACCATATTTTACCCCTTTCCCACCTTCCATCATAAATTGCAGTCCCCTGTAAAGTTCACGTATCTGTCAAGATCTTGGCGCTGATGACTGGCTTGATTGTTCATTCCAATCTACTGTGTAGCTCCGCCCAGTTTCTCATCACTGTTCATCTGTGTAACCTGCTCTAGTCTCTATTTAACCTGCCTGCTCCCAGTCATCAGTGCCAGATTATTCGAGCCCTTGGTGAGAGTTATCTAGAGTAGACTGGATGGATTAACAGCCCATAAGCAAATCAAAAACTTGCACCAGGCGCTGCAAAGCACACTCTACATCAATGGGTTTCTGAGCAAATTACCTACCCACAACTTTTACTGTGTGGGTAGGCAATTTAATTAGTGATATAAGGATAAGTTAAAAGGTGACCAGATCTAAAAAAAAAGAAGCAAAAAACAAATGTGGGAGAACTATGATGCTTTTGAGGGACAATGCAGGACTACCACAGGTTTTTCAGCTTTCTTTTGTGAGTCACTTTTACAGTGTTCTTTACATCGCATTCCCTCCTATCGTATTTATAAATTACTTTGGAAAACTTTGTCAAAAGCTTGCTGAGAATCCCCTTTCACTGCCTTACTCGATCCATCCATTGTGGTTTTATTTTATTTTCTTAAAGCATAGTGTACATCATATATTCTACTTTTATAATTTGACCTGGTCTAATGCAGGTCATTGTTTAAGTGTGTGGGATGGTGGGACAGAAGTAAAAAAAACCCACAAAACTATTCTGCACAAATCGGGAAATCAAGTCATTCTAGTAAGTTTAGGTTTGTTGTATCCTTTTATAGAAAGAAGATTTTTATTTAGTCTACCTTCCGCTCAGATGTTGTTTTCCTGTTATTACCTTTAAATTTCCTCTGAAAATAAAAACTCAACCTAAATTATAACCAGCATCAGATATATACACCAGTAATACGGGCACTGAACGCATTTATTACACATCCAGTGTAAAAAAATAAAACTGTTTAAAAATAGAGAGCTATGACACATGTAACATATGCGTAGCACATGGCTATGCCCCTTAAGTAATACACAGTAATAAATCCAATATATTTACTACTTTAGAACTGTCCAAATAAAGGGAGCAAATTGCAAATTCATGCGCACTTTTCAGATTTTACTTTGTAAAATCATTTAAAAACAGTTATTAATTTTTTTCCCCTTAAATTTAAACTAAATGCTATTTTGTGTTGGTACACAGGAAATGTCAGTAAAGCACACTAAAGTTTATGGTTGTACTGTGGTAAAATTGAGCATTCTTTATAGAGGAATACATGCGTTTGATAGGAAATATAAAGTGATTTTCTTAAATGATTAATCTAGTTTAAAATGACCAAAAGAGTCAAAAATTTGTTTTGTTATTACTCATTTCAGGTTTAATTTCAGGTTAAATTTAAACGACCAATGCTAGCCTGGTTGTGCTTGAGGTTTCTTCCTGTTAAAAGTGAGTTTTTCTCTCCATCAACTCATTGACTCTTCAGCACACCAAGCATGTTTGTAACGACAAACATGCTTGGTGTGCTGAAGAGTCAATGAGTTGATGCAATCAGCATCAATCTGACTGTATAAACCAATCTGACTTTATGTTCTGGTTAAATTGTCTCTAAAAAGCGCCCTAAGATGAAGTGTTGTGAATTGACGCAATATAAATAAACTGAATTGAATTAAATAAGAATGTACTTTTAATAAAGACTAATCAGGCTCCTTATTCATGTGCCGACATCCAACAATCCCTATTAACATCCGATTAGACAAGTGAGGCTAATAAAGTACACAAAATGTATGTGATATTCAAAGACAACAAAATTCCCCATGTTTATATGCATTATAAGCCGTCAAGCCGTCGTAAAGAGGTGTAAGAATAAAGGCGGTGAGTGCCGAACCTCGGAATGATGGGCTCACTATTTATCCGTGACGTTCCACAGGATTTTACAGCAGCAGCAGGTTCAACCATCTGCTGCAAAGACAAATACTCTCACCTGCAACGTTCAGAGACACCTGTCACACAGCCAACCTAACACAGAATCCACAAATCCCCCCCCCACCACTACAAATATTAAGCCCCCTGGTTTTCGGTATTTAACTGTGGCTTAGTGGATGTGAAGCTGGTGTTTTACAAGGCTGTTTTGGGTAATGCCAGGATTTATAAAAGTTGGGTCACTGTGCCGGGCGACTGTTGGATTTGGTCACATGGCAATGATCCTCAGCATAAGGTAATGTCTTAAGTATATTCGCAGCGGAGGCAGCTATAAGCAGAAGGCAAGGATCTGAATAACAACTAATAAAAAGAGAGTTATTTCGTACCGTGTCTAACTGTATAACAAATGAAAATATAATTTTTCCATGGGAGGAATGCATTTGGTCACATTGGAAATCTGATCAATCTGGAGATTTAAAAAAAACAATTA
>NW_015151438.1:170785-194934 GCF_000732505.1 Cyprinodon variegatus
TAAACCTTATTAAACCACTAAAATTCACCTCTGCCAACTCGTCTCTGCATTTGGGTCCTCCTCTACAAACACCGTTCCCTGACAATCATTACATTGTTTTTACAACAGCAGGGCATCAGCCACTCTGTGTAGAATACAGAGTTTTTGAACACACTGTGTTTCTTATGATTTGTTTCCATTGCTTAGTGCGGCTCTCTTTGGTAGCTCTCCTTACTGTTGTACAACCATCTGTTGTTGCCAAGGGACATAGCAGACAAGTAATAATCAATAAAAATGGACTGTAGGAGTAACCTTTGCACCCAGCCTTTGAGTAAATTCAGTCTTTTTTTTGGTAAATCAACATTCATTCATCTAAAACATTTTGTTTACTGGTATGAAATGATAGTAATGGTGACTAAATGGTGAAAACACCCCCATCAAGACAGACTTCACTCACTGTTTGATATATTACCCTGAAAACTTGTGCTGTGCAAATATATTCCTAACTAAATGTTTTGATCCTGAGAAACAACATAAGACACATTCTGAAAAATAAATATATTTTAAGAAGTTGTCTCAAAACAATTTTGAGACAACCAAAACAGGTTTTTAGACTTTGCTTCCTTTCAGACTGTGAACCGTGAGAACTTAGAAGGCCGACTATGAATATTAGACTTTTGTATTACAAATTAGAGGGAAAGACTAGAAAGAGCTCCGCTTCTTCAAAATGAACAGCCAACATTGTTTTCCCATGGATATGAAAAAGCCTGCTGATTTCTGTCGTGAAGATTAAACGCTCGCAAATGAGCATTGATGCTCTAATTCCTTTCATTAGATTTCCCCACATGAATCACATTATAATGCTTACAGTACTACAGTATATTAACTAAATGATTGTTAACTCAACAATTAATATAGCCAAAGTAATTTTGATATCCCATACCATATCAGTCTCAGGAAAAGGACATAAATTCAAAGACATGCAAGATTTAAATAACTTTTTTCTCTACTGCTGCCTGCCAGTCGACGCAACTTAAGAAACGCCTGTCAACTTTTGTGACTGCTCAAAAACACATCAGAGCTGTCAGTAGAACACAGAGGAGTTCCAGCTTGCATAAAGTTTTTTTTCTCTGAATGATCGTAGCCTTCCTGTGTTGCATTCACTAAAACTGGAAAATTACGAAACTTCCTTCTTCTTTAATATTTGGAATGCAGCGGTACGACAATCTAGGATGATATTGACATATAGATATTCATATTACCATAATGGCTAATAGCCGCTACTTACAAAAATCACATAGACCGACCACAGTGCTGCTAATTTTACTTTTCTGCTAATTACCCACAATCCTTTGCTGCTTCACAATCACTGTCAGACACCAAAACAAATACCACATGACCGATCCCTTCCTAAAACAAAAACAGCAATCAGACCAATACCAATATGCTTCAAAATGACCAACATTGTTTCATACCAATATTAATGATTATATCTCATGCTTCCCTATTTAATATCATAGGATGGCTCTCTTAATGGAAATGTCTGGGGCTTAATGAAAATCTTCCTGAGCTAGAGCTAAGATTATCCAGACCAACTGACGCCAATGCTCACCACGGCACATTGTCTTATATGCGGTACTTTTCATTTAGTTACCAAGACACTTTAACAATCTAAACAAATCCTGGATTAAACAGGAAAACATGGCTGCCAAAGGAAAGCTAAATTACCTGTTAGGAACAGGGCTAAAATATTTGGTTCATGAGAAACCAATGGTCCCATCTTCGGCAAAATGTTCCTGAAAAATCAACTTTCTGAAACACACCAACAACACACCAAACAAACAGTTAGAAAGAATGTTGTTCTACTCACCCGGAGGCAATTAGTGCGCGTGACTGAGCCATGGCAATACGCTGCAGGGCAGGACGACTCAGGCCGGCGAGGCTAGACCTTGGTGGCAAGGGGGCTGAGCAGGCAGCAGCACCAGAAGAAGACACTGGTCCGAGAACACGGGCAGAAGGCGACGGTGTGCAGGTGGAGGTGGCCGTGGAGATGAGAGATTGGGCGGGGGTTGGCTGTGATGGGGCCTGACACGAAACGGAGAGGGAGGAGGAGCCTACGGTTTGAGTTGGAGGGATGGGGACCGAAAAGGAAGCTGTAGAGGGTGGAGGAGGCGGTGGAGGAGGAGGTGGCAAAGGAGGAGGTGGAGGACGAGTTGAGGAGATGGAGAGAGCAGCAGTAGCTGGCCCGAGGAGGGAAAACGAGTGTGTAAAGCTACTTCCATACCCAAAGGTGTTACTGCCAACGCCACCAGCACCGATAACACCCAACCCTCCTGTACTGTTGACATTGTAACCACCAGTAGCCCCAAGTCCAGAAGTCCTGTGAGGAGAGAGAGATCTCGATGACAACGATGGGGGTCGGGGGAGGGTCAGAGAATAGGAACTTCCTGGGATGGGGTAACTACTTAATTTTGGACTCGGTGGCTTAGTCTGTGGTGGTCTTCTCCCCAGAGTGTGGGCAGTGGACATTGTTCCTGCTTTGAGACTTAGCACCAACATACATTGCTGACAGGCGCAGGGTTGTCCTAAAGAGGTGATGGCTGAAGCAGGAAGTGCTCCACTTGGGTAGGCACTCCCGTTTCCAGTCCCACTGTTGCTCATCCTCATCCCCATGCCTACACCTGAAACATCAATGCCGAGCAGTCCTCCATAGCCAGGTATGGATGCAGGTCCCCATGCAAGATGGGACTTGGGTAAAGGTCCGGACACCAGCGGGTATGCCAGATCGGCACGTCTCTGGACTCGTCGGCAGCGCTGCGTCTGCCCATTGATTTGGGTCATGCTTTCAAAGTCAATCAGATAGCAAAATCCCAGCGGCGCCAGGTCCAACCAGGGCTGCTGGCGGTCACAAGCTGCTTGGATGGCAATGCCCACCTCTGTGTCGTATGCGACCCAACTGCCAGCGTCGTTCTCCCACTCCCACAACCAACCTTGGCCCGGTGCTGAAGACGGATCGTAGAAGCTACGTCGTACAGGTCGAAGGGTACCTGAAGAGCAAACAAACCACAGGCAAAGGTTCCATAGCTATTAGGAGGATGGTTCAGATTATCTTAGAGTTCTAATCAAGTTTTAATGTACCTCACAGTTCAAAGAAAACAATGAAATATACCAACACTTCTTTTTCTTTTCTATCTTTAGATTATAAACACAACTCTCTAAGCTTTAGTGTTTCATTCACTAGGATTTAGAATAGGCAGAATGGATACTACATACCATCTTTTCTTTTTTCACCTGGTTCTAAATACCTGAAAGCTGATAGAATTGGCATTTTCATAGATAAACTAAGAACAAGAAATGCAATGCCAGCATTTCCTTTGGAAATGTCCAAGACTCTCCAATCTTGAAACTAGATGTTAGTTTCACTTCTCTAAAAGAATTCCTCCCCAACTTCCATACTGATTAATGTTCACTAAAGGTTAAATGCAGACAGCTCATAACTAGACTACTTGACACATCCTCACCTCAAAAGAGCCAAACTATGCCTTGCAGAGATGTCATCTTTCCTGACTACTAAGCAACGAACATGATGTTGTATGACAGGAGGTACACATTATTTACTGCATTGCTATTTGGACTGAACAAGCAGTGTGTAACAAAAATCAACATGAGTTTATTTACTTGCTCTGAATCTGGGCAAACACATTTTGCCCCTGGTAACAACACGGCCTGTTCTGGATTGTGACTGGCTGAGAGCTTTGATTTATTTCAGACCAGTGAGCTTCCGAGGTAGAAATGTTTAGGAATACAAAATAGTTTTTTTTAATCACAAATGCATTTGAGCCTTTTTTCTTTCTCTTTTGTTTTGACAAATATTAAGCCCCTTTTGTATAACAATTTTATAATATTATAAGTAGGCTTGGTTAATCTAAGAAGCAAAACATGAACGCATCATTTGCAATATTGGAATCGGACTGTATTGTATGCATCAGTTCATTTTTAAAATCTGTTCATATGTTATCATTCTGTTGTCAGTACTGAAACTCCATTTTTATTCTACCCTTTAAGTTTAGGGCACAATGAGAATCTCTATTGTGGGCTGGAAAAGTACAAAAAGGTCTTTGTCAGCCAGTGTCAAAGGAGAGATTTTAATATTTTAATCTCTGCAAAAGATTAGAAAAAAAAAATTAAATACATCTTTGGGAGAAGTTCAGTTATATTTCATCACTGTCTCTCTTAAACACAGTTTAATACCCCCCCAATTAAAAAAAACAAAAACAACAACAAACCATGTATATGTATGAGCATGAGGATTTAGTTTATACAGTCTGGGCTCACATATTTCGACATAGTTCCTGACTCAAAGTGCTCCGGTCAGACTGAATCTGACTGAGAATAGTAAAGTACAGACAACTGATCAGCAATCATAAGAATAAAAATATAAGTAGGGGGGAGTGTGGTCTAGTGGCTATAGGGCATTGCAGAGTTTAAGCCCCACTCCCACAGACTGCCACTTTGGATTCTTGGGCGCCGCACAATGGCAGCCCACCCATCCCCAGCGGGATGGGTTAAATGAAGAAAGATCATTTCGTTGCACTGTGCTTGTGAATTCACAATAAAAAAGCTGGAAAAAAACAAATCCACATCCACCTATTTTTCCATCACACTTATCCCTGCTTATCTCCACCTGTCTACAGGCAAGAGGCGGAGTACACCCTGGACAGGTCACCAATCCATCGCAGGGCCAGGGGTGGAGCTAGATGGGGGGCCAGGAGTGGCCATGGCCACCCTTAGCTAATTATTGGCCAGCCCTACTTTTTTCCCAATACAGATGGTGGCAGCAGTAATACTCTCAAGTGGAATATTCAAACTATTTTAACTTTTCATATATTAACAACTACTTTACAACAAAAACAAATTGGTTAATTGTGCACATCAATATACTAACATTAAAGATTAAACTTCATGCTCTTTTCAGAACTAGATTTTGTGTTATATGGGGTAAAGAGAAAACAATATTTCTCTGAAAGCCACCTAGGAGTCTTCAGTGAAATCATAGATAAATATTTTAATAAAACCTTAATCATTAATTTATGTATATATTAGTACTTGTAAATATCAATTTTATGCAGAATTGTTGATAAAAGTAGGTAAGCAATGACAAAGTAAGAGATGTTTGCACCAGAACTCAAAACCTGAAAAAATTGTATCCACTATACCATTTATCTAGAAAGCACAGATTTTTTTTTTTTTTTATATTTGCGTCTATTTGTTAGCAAAGGCTGTAGGAAATATGGATGTTGTGCTTGTTAATTTTCCTGTTGCAATAATGTAAATTGGGGGCTGCTCAGTGGAGCAGTGGGTAGCACTACTACTATGCAGCAAGAAGGTTCTGGGTTTAGTTCCCGGCCCGGGGTCTTTCTGCATGGAGTTTGCATGTTCTCCCTGAGCATATGTGGGTTTTCTCAGGGTACTCCGGTTTCCTCCCACAGTCCAAAAACATGACTGTTAGGTTAATTGCCTTCTCTAAATTCTCCTTAGGTGTGAGTGTGTGCATGCGTGCGTGGGTGGTTGTTTGGCTCTGTGTTACACTGCGATGGACTGGCAACCTGTCCAGGGTGGACCCCGCCTCTCGCCCGTAGACAGCTGGAGATAGGCACCAGCACCCCTCGCGACCCCACTTATCACCGGGAGCGGTGATAAAGCGGCAGTCCTAAAACTAAAAACGTGTTGTAAAGTAAAAGTCATGTAAAATAAAGTCATAATTATCAGCCTATGTCTATCATATATATACATCACAATGGGCTGGGTGGGGCTCCATCATACGGTGTTTAAAATTATTAATTAAAACTTATTATATTTTTATTTCATACGTGAACGTGATGATAAGTGGCATATAAGATTATGCACAGTATATTAGATTAGTAGTAGATTTTGGTAGATTAGTTGGGTATTGCTGTGAAGCACCACCTTACGCTTGTCATGCACTATGCGGTGAAGAATCAGCCAGTAATGTCCTCAGCGAAGCACTGCGGGTTTAATTCCTCAAACTAATGAAACGAATTGCCTTGAGCAGTAGGCGAAAGTCAGAATCATGCAGGAATTTCGGGCGGGAGCGGGACAAACTATTACAGGTGCGGGCGGGACTGAAAATCATAATTCTTTGCGGGAGCGGGACTGAACGCTGCGGGACTGGAAAATGTGTCCCGCGCAGGCCTCTAGTGTTAGAAAATGGATGGATGGATGGATGGATGGATGGATGGATGGATGGATGGATGGATGGATGGATGGATGAATGGATGGATGGATGTAATAGTGTAAATTGACCCTGAGGTTCTGGGGCCTATCCGCTTTCGGCCACCCATTATAAAAAATATCTGGCTACGCCTCTGTGCAGGACATAATTCCAGGTAGGATTTTTAAATAACATGCAGATCAAAACACTAAGCTAGTTTTCACATATGGGCCCCAGATGTAAATAGTAGGTTATTTCGAAGAAGGTTGTATTAGAGCAAAGAAAAAAAAATGCAATTTATGTATTCAATGAAAACAACAGCAACAAGTCATCAATCCTTGCAAGAAAATCCACCCAGAGAAAACTGGATAGAAAAAAAAACAAGGCCTTTCTCCTCCATCCATGCCACTGATCCACCCACAGTCCCTCTCCAGCCTCACCTGTGTCCTGTCGGAACTGGTGCATGGAATGTAAATGGATAATGTAGGGCGACAGGCGAGTGTCCACCTGGCCGAGGACCACGCTACCACAGCGCGGGTCGCTCCGGATGACTGCCTCGATGTGGTGACAGACAGCCGGGCTGTACGGCCGCCAGCGTCCGTGCTCGTTCAGCCATTCCCATACCACCACGGCGGAGGCTAGTAACATCCTACTCCTGCAGACACACAATAAACAATAACATAACAGCCTTCATATATATATGTATACTTTATACTTATATAAAAACAGTAAACATTTCGGGTGTTTATAGGCGACCTGCAGCCGCCTCTACGTGCATCCCTGTGCACGGCTGGTTTGCATCCATCTTGCAGCCTAAAATATGCGGATCTGAGCGCAAATGAATGACAGTGCATGCAAACAGTACCTTCCATGATCGTTTTCTGATGTATGCAGCAATCAGCGGGTTCAATGTTTTGTTTTTTTGTTTTCTGTCAGAGACGCGCTGAGGATTTCAGGCTCTGCTCGCATCTCACTCCCTATGCAGATGAGTGACGTCTGTTGAAATCATTTCTTAGGAGCAGTCAAGTTCGGGTGAGAGAGGGGAGATGCAGACTGAACGCTCACAGTGATGCAGCAAACATTATATATTTGTTACATTATACTCTGATTGGGACTTTGAAAGCTTTTATGTTCATGTAGTTTATGCTGATTTTTTTCCGATGCTGCGCTCACTGTTTAGAGGAACTGCCGACATATCACACGTGTTAAGGAATTTGATAGCATCTGTTAAATTTATATTTTAATAAACATCTTACTTCTGATTAGCCTCACCGGAAAATAATAACGCTTTCTTCCCAATATTTGCACCGCATCCAATCAGATTCGAGCTAGAGATTCTTTGACCAATAGGAATTATGAACATTGCTAGCATTTATGCACATTTTCGCCCAGGAACGGGAGAAGTTTGTGGATTTTATCTGCTGCCAGACAATTGTTTCAAATAATCGTAATGATTGGTATAAAATTGAGCAAAACGACAATTTGTGGAGATGCCGGGGATTGAACCCGGGACCTCATACATGCGAAGCATGCGCTCTACCACTGAGCTACATCCCCAGTGCAGCACGCCTCTGAATCTTCGGCATTCATCATCTATCATGTTGATGTCGCGTTAATATGTTGTTTTTATCACAAAAGGGGAACCTTGTTCGGATATATAAATATGTTTTGATAACTTGTAAAAAAAAAAAAAAAAAAAAAAAGATAAAAATAAATAGAAATGTTTTAAATCTTTTCAACATTTTATTCAACAATTATGGAATGGGAACACAAAGTTACATTTGTGGTTTGGTTTATGTTGTAGCAAAAAATAACGTTGAACGCTGCATGTTATGCAGCCAGTTGTTGGACATGTTGTTTTGTTTTAAAATGTTACTCCCTGATGATACAGAAACAAAAAAAAAAAATCTTTAACATATATTGTTAAATTGGTTACCTTTTTTTTAGCAGTTTTTCACTGTTCTACAATCCCTTATAAGAGAAGTGATATAATCTTTAAGTACATTTTCTTAATTAGTTTACATAGAAAAGCTTAATGTATTTATTTTCATTTCCGCTTTAAAAACTGAACTGAAGACATTACGTTTACACATTACAGCAAACAACAGTGAGAAAATAGAAATACAATATTCTCTGACTTTAGATTTCTATTAAGTTTGCAGAAAACATTTAAAGCATTAAAAAACATTTCAAAGTCACAGATGACAAACTTTACACAATCTTTACAAGGAACATCCAATTGGATATATATAACAGCTTTATTCAGCCATCACGGCATTAAGATAAAATATGTAACATGAGAAGAATTGAACTAAGTTTATGCTGTTTTTCTAGTTTTATTTCTATGCTTCACTATGTCTTAATTTGATCTGTGATCTCGTCTTCTTTATTAAAAAGTTTTCTGTCCCTCCCAGTTTTACTTGTCGTTTTACAGTGCTGTCACATCACTAGCCCGGCCCTCACCTCCGTCCTCTTCTGACCAAATAGCACTACCAGAAAACTGCTTCAGGTCGATCAACAATCCAGTCCCACCGCTTGCTTCTGCTTTACCTTCTTCTTTTACCTCTTTTTCCTGCTTTTCCTCAATTTTATTCTCCTCCTTTAACTCTGGTTTACTATCCATGAGCTCATCTTCCTCACCTGCCTCTGAACTGTTCACACTGGAGTTATCGCCTTCTTTTGGGAATGAGCCAGCACTGTGATCCCCACTGTCCCCCTCTTGTTCATCCTCTCCATCTGTATCACTCCCATCACTCCTCTCTTCTCCATCTCCATTCTCCACGTCTCTCTCCTCATCCTGCTCGTCCTGCATGTCTTCCTCTTCATCGTTGCCTTCAGGCCACAGCTGGATGCCAAGATGACTTTCCACAGCTAATACTGCCCCTCTAACCCGATCCCTGACCCCACCCTCCTTGTATACGATTTCTCTGATTGTATATTCATTGTTTGCCTCCCTGTTTAATTTTTTGTACAAGAAAATAAGCAGTACAATTAGGATCACCAGGGTGACGAAAAGAACCACCACAGTTCTAGTGGCTGGACTTACTGTCATTTTCCTGCAGTGAAGAGAGAAAAGAGCTTTAGAAAAAGTTATACATTTGAAATTCAGATAAAAAACTTTAGAAAAAGTCTTGGACAACACATTTATTGGTTGTTTAGTTCCATGAGAAATTAACCATCAAATGTATATGTTTATATGTTATCTCACATTTTCTCTAATGATTTGCCTTAAGTATATATATATACATATATATATTAAAAAAAAACATCAAGCCAATTGCAAAAAAAATATATTTCGTGAAATGACATGAAGATAAAAATAACAGTTTAGTTAAAGAAAAATATTCTTGGTCTTAGTTTTCACAATGGAAGGGAAAGGGACATTGTAAAGGGTTTAAATGAATAAAAATGTCTAATGTTGCTTTATGTAAAAACAAGGATCTTTAAGGTTGGGTCCTAAATAAAGGTTTTAAGCTGCAGACATCTTAAAAGTTGTAGAAAGCTCTCTGGGTTAGTTAGTTCCATACGCTCAATCTAGGTTAAGAATGGACAAGAACAAAGCAGATTTTTTACACCTTTAAGCAACTTTAAGAGAAGACAGTTATCATAAACAAAAGTGAGCTTGAAGGCAGTGCATCATCAATTATATTCCTGGCTGATTAAAGTGATTAAAAAGTGATTAAAAAAATCTATAGCTGCATATTGACTATTGCATGATGTCTACATGGTTCTGGTTTACAATTCATAGCTTGACAGGAAACATTTTATGCATTTAATTCCAGTTTGTGTGTGGATCAGGAAGATAATTGATGGTGCACTGCCTCCAACTTCAGTTTTCTGCCTAGATTTATTTGCAAACATGAGGGTTTAAAGGTGCATAAAATTGTGAAATTCTTTTTTTAAATTTCAGAATGATAGGTAATTTAAAATTACCTATCATTCTGGAATAAATTAATCTGGAATTACCAAACAGAAGATGCTATAGAAATAATCACCACCAGTAAGATGTGAAAGACTTGGACCATTTAAAATAAAACAAAAAAAAACCAATGTATACGATATAGTATTTTAATTATTAAGCTATGATCATAGCTTAAGTTCAGTTTATGCTTTAAGTTTATCATTTAAGCTAAAGCCATAGCTTTAGCTTAAACTATTAATGTACCTTTTCACAATAGGTGATAATTAAATTTGGAACCTTTAATCTTGAATAAATAACACATAAACTGGATTTCATGCAATATTTTTTTCATTGTATGGACTGATGTTGTCCAGGAAAAAAGAAATTTTTGTTTTAGAAACTGCTGCCAAACAAATACTTCAAGAACTCAATTATCTGCTAACATAGAGGTCAGCTATTCCAGTTCATAATGGCTGGTATCATGCAACCTTTAAATGTATCCTTGGTCCAACACACCTGAATCAAGTAATTAGATGAATCTAAACACTCAGGTGAAATTGACCACATACTCAGGAGGTAATTCAGCCATTTTCTTTTTTTCTGATGTGTCAGACCAAGGATGATCTAAAGGTTGCAGGATGCTGGTCCTCATAAACTGGAGTAAAAAAACTTCCATATTATTCAAATGTTTATGAGAGATTCTGCTAATTGTAACTTTGGTGTCTGGAAATGAAACAAAGCGATTTTCAGTACAGGTAACATTAGCTATAACAAACTTCTAGTTTGGTTAGACTAGTATTTACCTTACCATAAAAGAAAGCCTGCTTTCTGCCTTGCTCAAGAGCAAGAGCTGCTCAGTCAGTTTATAACAGTGCAAATATGTTTTTGAATGAGTTTTTTTTATTTAATCAGGCACTCCTCTTAGGTACAATCTGTTAACTTTGGTTGAATCCTGTTGTCAAAACGTACTCATGTTTAACTGCGGCAATGAAGCGAAGACAAATCTGTAGTTTTTTCACATCATGCACACTTTTAGATTGGAAACCGATTAAAATTTGAACATTATAAGCCACAAATGACGATTAATAATGTTGTGCATGTAAAATCTACAATTATAAATTACCTTTGCGTCAAACCTTTTGTTAATTGAGAAGAAAACTTAAATGTGTTTGTTTCAGCTGAGCCGTGCAGTCAAAAACTCCTGGAACTTTCAAGGGAACACTGAACTTGTCATCAGACGATCCATCCGTGTGTTTTATTTTATAGCCTAGAAAACATCGACATAAGAAAAGCAAATAACCATTTAACTCTTATTTTGATCGATGTGATTACTTTGCTAAAACATTTTTATTTTATTTATCAAATTCATTGAATTGAATGTATAATTAGCTTATTTGTGGGAAAATATCACACACTGTAAAATATAATTGGATAATCGCTTATTATTATTTTAAAACAACTACAAGCAAACTGTAATATACTTACTTACAATGTCGGTACTGTATTCACCCTTTGTGCTGTCTGCAATAACTTGAAAGACAGGAAGTTCGACAGACCGCTCTCAGGGCTGCTGGTTTCCTGTCAAAGTGATAATTGTGCACCCCCAGTCAGCCTGCTATGATACAAAACATTCATATATAGCTCAGGAAACCAAAGCAGTAAGTAAGGCTATATAAATGAATACTAGAATAAATAGTAGGAGTAGTAGTAGTTTGTATTTCAGTTTTTTCATAGTAAGAAATGACCTACATGAACAAGGAACAGATACAAAACTGTGAATTCATCAGATAAAACACCAATATGGTAAACTGTTAAAAAAAAAAAAAAAAACTCACCAAAGTTGTCTGGAAAAGATATGTCTACGGTTTGCGGCGCGAAAGACTAAACACTTGCAATGCAACTGGGTCTAGCTTACATATCAGCAAGGGTGCGTTTGAAAAAAGTCACAGCATGTATGCAGATGAGAAGAGAGCAGTAGGGAGGAAGGGGGGAGCGATGCATTGTATGAGGTGAATAAAAAAAAGCTGAGAAGTGTTGGAGGTAGGTGGAGACTTGGGGAAGGATTGCATGCACAGATTAAAGAGAAACTTGCAGCAGGGTGTGGTGAAGAGCAAATATATGTAAATGCACAATTATTTATAGAAAGAGGAACATGTTTTTTAGATTTTGTTTGTTTCTTTCAAGGCAGAGTTGTTGTACAAACTAGTGAAACAGGTGCAGGTAGTCTTGTGGAACAGCAGAAATACTTTTTTTTTTTAATTAAATGGTGTATTTCCTGTTAGGATTTCAATTTATTTTTTTTTTTCGGGCAAACAACTCATCTCTAAAGTGAACAAAGTTTAGAAAACAAGTCTTCATACAATTTTAATGCTATCAAAATACACCTTGTCGATTGATGCCATATGAACCAAAGATCAAATTGGTGCAAGATTAAATAAATAAAGAGATCTTCATTGTTGCATCTGCAAACCTGAAACCTTCTAAAAGCAAAGAGTTTAAACTTCAGAGCTTCTGAAACGACTTAGCCACATCCTGTTTCTGCAAGGCTGCCCAGGCTCACATATTCTCTGCACTGTGTGATGGCGGCTCCATTTAAATCTTTACAGTAACACTCACTGTACACTTGTAAAATATGTTAAAATAAAAATAGATTGTGCAACAATGTTCTCTCATCCTTTACAGATTTTAAGGCTAAGTTAATACAAAAATATCTTAGCTTTGAATTATAATTCAAATGAAAAAGTTTTCTCTTTAATGCATTGCTCACTTTAATACACCTTTTCTTTTAGTTTGACAATATATATTAAATTAGGACTATGGCTTTTTTAAATCAAGATCTACCTGAATAGCTTTCAGATGGACTAGTTTCTAGAAATGTTTCTAAATACGGCAAGCAATAATTTATAATCTGTGGTCATGTCAAATCTTTTCTTTTTTAAAACTTTCTCTGATGAAGAAGGAACTTGTTTCAGTGGTTTGTACAGTTGACTGACTGAGCTTTGTTTTGTAAGACCACAGATTTTTCTTTGTGTATCTGTTTAAAGAAACAACAAAGACGCTTGCTTTCGAACACCAGTCAGTGTTTAATGTATTTTGATTTGATTTGCATTCATTTAGGTTCACTTCCTTTTTTTTGTAATCCAAACATCCATGCATCTGTTAATCTTCTCCCGCTTAGTCCTTGTCAGGGTTGCAGTGGAGCCGGTGTCTATCTCTGGCAGTCTATGGGCGAGGGGCGGGGTGCACGTTGGACAGGCTGCCAGTCTGTCGCAGGGCATCAGAGAGACACACAAAGACACAACCATGCACACACACACTCAACCTGTGGCCAATTTAGAGAAGCCAGTTAAACTAACAGTCATGTTTTTGGGCTGAGGGAGGAAACCGGAGTGCCAAGAGAGAACCCATGCATGCACAGGGAGAACATTCAAACTCCATACAGAAAGACCTTCTTGCTACAAGGCAGCTACCTACTGTACCACTATCCAGCCCATATTCAAACAAATTCCTAGATTTTTGCAAGCTAGAGCTGCACCGTGTTGTCAAATCTTTCCCTTCACTCCTTGGGTTAGTTTAACCGAACACTTTATCGAGAAGGCATTGTTGCATTATAGACTAACTCCAGTTTACTAATAATAAACAATGAACATAGGCAAATACATTATTATTGTGTATTCAACCTTAAAACTGATCACTAACTGTTGGACATGAGGGAAAATGAGCATCCACTCATGTTTTAAAGCGCAAAATATAAAGATGAGCTTAAACACATCACAAGCTACATGAATGATCCCCTAATGGACAGTGATTTCATGATATAAGCACTTTTCAGCGAATAAGACAGAAAATGAACACTTCAAATAAGCTTAAAGTGGTACATCAGTTATATAAATCTAAATTGTTCATATCCTTACCATTATATCCTTTAGCTATAAATTTCCCTCTATGCAGATGACGCCATGTTTTACGCATATTTGATTATAACTTCATGGTATAGAAGCAAAAATTGAAAAACGGTGCTGAAATTGGTCTGTATTTAAGAATTGGGATTTTCAGTAACTCACAACATAAATATTAAAATTCTAACTGCGTTTATACTTACCTTTGAGCATTTGAAAACACGAAGTTGCATCATCAGATAACTACTGCAAAACTATTTAGTTTAGCTATATATTTTACTCGATGCAGATAATACCATGTTTCACCAAAACCATATAGAAATTTCAGTCTTGATCAGAACAGCAACAAGTCATGTGGTTTGAAGTTTTTTATGCTTTCATGCTCTAAAGTTTTCTTTAGATATCTTAAATATTCTTTAAGATAGTTAATTTTAACTATCTTAAAGAAAACTGTTCTTTAAAATACACACTCTCACTAAATTCCCTAAAAAATTCTAATATCCCGAAGCATGTTATGGAATTTTTAATTACAAAAAACATTTAGTTGCTTTTTAACAATTGACACACTTGAAAACTGTATACATAAGCATGATCAGATCTCAAACACATTACTAAAAACTCAACATAAAAGAGACATAATTGTAAACCAAAGATCATTTCGAACAAAGTATAACACAAAGTTAAGTGACTAATCATAATGTAGTCTAGTTGAATTTTTATCAATATTAAAAAAAAAATTTGTTTATACAATTCAAGTATTTAAGGGATAAAAAGGCTCTTCTAGAGAAAAAAAAATTTAGAATATCCTCCAAAAAATGAAGCACAGAAATTCAAAAACTCAAACTGGCTTGATCAAACAAGATTCCTCAGTTTTGCTGTTACACTCTAGGAGACAATAATCACCTTTTATCGAAAACATATTTGTAAAGACGTGATCTGTTTTGTATTGCAAGCTACTGAAATTTGGACGGCAAACAAAAAACAAACAAAAAAAACCATTTTAACTTGTTTTATCTGTAGTAAGGCTAAAATCCATTTTAGATTAGTTACCTTCATGTTCACCGGTGTAACACATTGGGGTAGCTTGTGCGTGCAACAGAACAATTTCCTTTGCAGTAAGTAATTTCATACATACACATTAACAAAGTGAACAACAGCTCATAAAAAAAACAAAAGAGATTATAACAAAGAAATTTTAAAACTCCCCTATTTAGAGACTTTATTGCAGTGGGTGCAAAGCAGTTTACCATCTGTCGCATTTTGTCCTAGGAAGTAAATCACTGCCCAGCAGAGGTGTCAAAAGTATTAATATTTATTACTAAAGTAGAAGAAAAATTACTAATTTTTAAAAACACTTTTGTAGAAGTTAGAATTTCAACTTAACTTTTTACTTATTTAAAAGTACCATTTTTAAAACTACTTATAAAAGTAAAAGTAATGCAACAGAAAAATGTTAAGGATAGAGGCTTTAAACCCTCTACTCTATATATAAGGATATTTTTTCAACATTTCTGGATGATAACTTCCTTATACTTAATTTTTTGAGGTTTTATAACTAATGGTAACAGTTTGAAATTTAATTGTACATCATCTTGAAAAACTATATATTTTGGTATGTGGCAAACAAGTTGGTGCAGCACCGAGTCCAATAACAAAGAAATTGTCTGGATTAAACTAATAATTTTGATGTTTATTTGTTTTAATACCAACAGGCCATAATGAAAATGAGCTTAAATGAAACAAAACTAACAAGTCTATTTTTAAAATGCAAGGAGTAGAAATGATAGAAAATTGCCCCCCAAAAAAATGTGAGTAGAAGTTAAAATTATTACTCCAGTAAAGTGTATAGATCGAAAACATTTCTATTTAAGGTAATGAAGTATTTTTACTTTATTTGACACCTCTGCTGCCCAGATGGACCAATTTGGAACTGCAGATTGCGAGGGTGGTCTAGTAAATTTGGTATGAGCCTTGCTAACAATGCTATAACAGATAAACTATCATTTAGAAGATGTTTTCCCCACTTTTGTTTTCAACACCTAAGCTACCAAACCAAGCGACTAGAAAAAGATCAGAATAAAAAAGCCTTATGAAACTCTTATAAACACTAAAAATATTTTAACTTCCCTTAAAAACACTCGTTTTCTGCAGATAGTATTTGTTCTGATACCAAGGTTTCTCCAAATATGTGGTTCCAATGTACTCATTTCAACTTTTAGAGTCAGATGAACTGGACAAGTCATGTATGCAAGATTTTAATAAGAATGAAAGTTGGATTAAAAACAAATTCCATTCATCATCTATTTAACAATTAACACAGTATTCAAGAATAATCAGAACTAGAACATGAAAGAAACATTAGTGTAAATCAAAGGCTTTCTTGTACAAAATATGAACGTTTTAGTCAGTTATTACATCGAAGTCTCGTTAAACCTGTTGTTCATATCAGTGTTAGGCGGTCAGTGCATACAGAATGAAAGCATTAAAGGGCTAAACTGGAATGCAAAAGTTATCCTATCCCTGACTGCTACATAAATGACATTTTAATGCCTCTAAAATAATATTCAGAGATTAAAAACAAAAATAAAACGACATAACTCAAAGTGCCTTACGTATTTTAACACAAATACATATTCTGTTGCAAATGTATGGAAATGTTTTGCTTTATGTTGATTTCCTGTTAGTAAAACGGTTATGAATAGATATGCATGATAGCAATCAAGCTCTGAACCTCACAATGGCCTACAAACACATCCAATGTCCTCGTTAAACACACCAATTCAATAGTGCTTGACCTTTTTTTCTTTTTTGCTTACTGCACCAACAACACATTATGACAACACATAAATATTCAACAACATTCTCACCACTGATCACTCACACAGTATACTGAGACTCCGGGTTCATAAATCTGAATGCAACTATAAAGAAGACAGAGATGAAGGACAAGCCATTGATAAAGTCAGAACCATGACTTGAGAATTTTGCAACATAAAACTACCTGATTAATAAACCCTAGGGGTGGTGTTTATGAGTCAGCGACAGGAGAAAAGACATTGGGAGGTAATTAATCGGTTGCTTTAAAAGGCAACCTTCATCAACTTTTCACAAAATGATTATTATTACCTTTCGATTAAAATAAGTGAGCAGTCTTACTGAATGAAAACATTCATTTAATAAGCTCATAGATGTACCATCCAATAACTGCTAAGGGATCATTCAGTTTTGCTATAAATATCACTCTATGCAGATGAAACCCTACTTTAAAAAAAAAGTTACATGGACAATTCAGCCCTAATCATAGCAGCTGGAAGCCACAGTGATTCACAGTTTTTAACGCTAACAAAGCATTAGGATATTTTTAAGACTGGTAAGGCTACAGTCTATAGTGTAGTCAATAGTAAGCCTCCTCAAACGTCGCCGTCTTCGATGCGAGCCAGCTGCCTCTCCAGCAGTTCAATCCTCTGGTTCTGAGCGAGCACAACAGCTCGTAACGCCTTCATCTCTGCTAACAATTCACTCAACATTTCATCCTGAAACACAGAAGAGCAACAAATCAGAAAGCCGTTCCAAGCGGAAAGATTACCTGACCGGGGCTGACAACGTTACCTCTTTCCTCGGCCTCTCGCCGTTTCCATCCGTCTCCCTGGTGGACACTCGTGGTGCAGTGGTCTCTTCTTCCGCTTCTTTGGTGGCAGAGGTAGCTGTGGATGTGGGAGTTGCTGCTACACTTGTTGTTGTGGCAGCTCCAGAATCCTGAGAACCTAGCTTGGGCTTGGTTCTGATGGTGTCTCTTTGTTTGGATGGAGGCGCTGCGTACCCGCCACTAAGAGAGACAAGCAGAGGTGGTGCGTCCTGCCCGGCGATCCATTCATCTGCCAACAGAGCCGGCTCCAAGCCTGCAGTGTCTGGGTAAAGGTCTCCCTGGAAAAGATCTGACTATTGGGGCAAAATAAAAAAAGACATCAGACAGACATATTTAGAAAATAATACATCTTTACATTTACCACATTTTCTGGACTATAAGCAGCTACTTTTTCCCCAGCCTTTGAACCAACGGCTTATAAGAAGGTGGAGCTTTTCTGTCGATTTTTTCCCCAACTGCCAGAGAGAGAAATCAAAGCTGGAAATGAAAGAATAAGGAGCTAATTTTTATTTAGCACAAAAACTTGCCAGTAGCAAGGACGACGGAGAACAAATATCCCAAATTCACACATTTTGACATTTATTTGAGGCATTAAAGCTGCTGAACCAGTGAAGAGACTGGGCTCAACTCCTGCAGCACTGAAATAAAGAGCTGACAAAGCCCCATCTTTCAGTAGAAGCTCATACTGCTCCGAGCCAACAAGCTAACAGGAGCTAGCTTTCTTCAACCCTACTCTAAGGGCTATATGTAGAGCTCCCCCTACAGATTTGGTGGGAGACAGTTCAGTAGATATCAGCGGTTTATAGCCCGGTGCACAGTGGCGCCTCCAGGAATATTTCATAGGGGTGGCCAGATGGGGCCACTAAAAATCTTGGGCACATTGAAACTAAAAGCCATAATTTCAGGGTTTGAATCTACTATTATGGTAAACCTGCCTTAAGTAAACACCTACTCATATCTTGGTTTATTGTGTGATATTTTTTTTAATGTTACGTCACTGGCTGTATAGAATGGGATAAAATGCTAAAATGATGCAACTACAATTCACACTGGCGAGTGGGGAGGCCAGGGCATAGCACAGGGTGGCCGTGGTCACCCCCTGGTGGCGCCGCTGCCGTCAGTGCGGTTTATATATGTACGTTTCCTTTTTTTTTTTTCAAAAAATTTCATTGGCACGGCTTACAGTCCAGAAAATACGGTATTCTAATATCATTCTTTTAAAAACAGGGGGTGTTACTTACTTTGCGTGGTACAGTCATTGAAATGGGTTCCACTTTCCTTTCATGCAGCTTATAGAATCTGCAAGTAAACATGAAATTACTGATTGCAAGTTAATAACAAATCAGTCTTGGCTTCAACTAGTGGTACAAGTGAGTTGTGGAAGTGGAATAATGCACATAAAGTCAAAACCATTGTAGCTGTTAAAGTGGTGACAACAGATGTGATCTGACAAGACAGTAGTGGCATAGAGAGCAATGTTAAAATCATACAAGGACATTTTGCAATCATTGTTTTTTTTTTCTAAACTTAGCCATATCTAGAGGAAGAGGAGTAACTCAGAAGTTACAACTATATCTATAAAAAAACAACAAAAAAAAAAAACGCTTGAAACCATGCATATGCGAGGAAGTTCCTCATGTCGTCTGTTTATTAATTATGGTGGAAATTCTGTGTGAGATTTTACTTTGCTGCAATTTATTGACCCGTTTTAGCAAAGGATTGTAGACATATTAGTGACAAGAGCAAAATGAGAGCAGATTAAAAGTACTAACCTGGCAATTTCACACTTGTTGACATCAACACCTCTTTTACAAAGAAATCCTGCGCCTCTCTGAGGCTCCTTGCTGCTGTATAAACTGAGGAAATGAACATATGGGGACTCATCTGTCACTTCAAAATAACGGATAGTGCAGTCCCCCTGAAATGAAGAGAAATCACATTTATTTGTTTGTAAAATAAAGAAAGAGTATATTCTACTTTCAAAGCTGCTTTGTATTTACCTTTCCACAGAGGTAGACCATGTTGGTGTCAGGGTCATAAAAGGGAAGAAGAACTCCATTACTTGTATCCATTTCTTGAACAGCCATTGGTTCAGAGAGATCTTTCTGGAAAACGGAAATAGTTTCTTTTAGAACTGAAAATGATAATCAAACAGAGCAAGGATACTGGATGAATTTTTTGACCAGGGAATGCTTCTTTCAAAAGGCATTTACAAAACATTAAAATGTAGTTTAATGGGGTTTATTACCAAAACACAGTGGTGTTTAATTAAGAATGCGGAAGGTAAAGGACGCATGGGTTTCAAGTGTTTTAGACATTCATTAACAACCTCCTAAATTGACAGACTGTTAGCAGGTTGCTATAATCCAAGGAGGTCATGGGATCTCTTGATGAGCTGCAGAGATAGACAGCTCAGGTGGGAGAATCCATTTACAGAACCTGGTGTTTACAGTGCCCCTTTCACCCTGCTGCTAAGCTCAGAGGACCATGCACAGAACCATCAATGAACAGTGCACTGATTGTGCAATAAGTCAGTGATAAAAAGAGTTTCAGACAAAATGATTACCGTATGTTGAATTTTCCTACCCAGATATTTTATTTCATGATCAAGATTCTAAAATGAGTGAGGACACAGAGTGCAAAGAAACTATGTTTGATGCTTATTTTTCAGTGTATAATATTTAATCATGTTTTAATCACCCACGTTGTTGTATACACCCCAGTATTTGATCGACTGTGTTCAATTTCCTGATGGAGCAATGTGTAAACTGACTGCTGTCTGGCTTCTGTGTCCAAAAAAATGGCCGTCCACCCGCCACGCTGCGCAGGCAGTGTAATTAGGGCTGGGAATTTAACACATTTGTTTTGAATAAATAAGTAGAAACATTTTAAAACATAAAAAATGAACGGAATTAATTAAATTTTCTTATAAACGCACTCAACACAAAATCCCAGGCAGGAACCTTTGTACTCTCGTAAATCTGACAGACAAGCGGCATCATAGGTGTTTGTCCACTGGGGGTATACAAGTTCATAAACTATGCCTCAAAATGAATACCTCAAATCGGTATGAACATTTAAGCTTAGTGCGTCAGCGGTCGGTATGATAAGTGCAATGCGAATAGTACAGGAAGCTAGGAAGCAACTAAGTTTAGAAACATGGATTATTTGTTAGTAACAGGGTAGCAAAACACAGCAGCCTCATCGGCAAATGTGTTACTTGCACTAAATGCTGTACCATGAATAGCAACTGTTAAGCAATGCTTTATGCAGCTGAATTGTTATAGTTCTGTCAGTATTAGAAATTGAACTTTATCTTATGTTTACAGCAGATGTCTAACTCTTACTGACAATATTAGGGCTGGGTAACAAAATCGATTTATTCGATTTTGAATCGATTTCTTTACATTTTTACAAAATCGATGTCTAGGGAATGAGATTGATTAGTTTTATAGTGACGCGAGTGACGTTCACATTCAAATGAGCAGGAAAGATGCACTCAAGATAACTTCAAGCCAGATAGCTGCAAAAATAGCAAATAAGTTGACTGAGGACATTAACAAATGGGGGCTGACCAGCAAACACCCCGCTGTGTCACGTCTGCTTGCTCGAGTGAGGCTTCACTTTTTCACTTTTCACAAACAAGTTTGCACTTTTGAGACAGTTTTAGTTCACATCTCAAGTTTAAACTGACTTACAAGTTTGCACTTTGTGTTTCATATGACAGGAAAAAATAAAATACATGAGTATTTTAAAACACAGTTGAACCACTTCCATTACTGTAAAAACAGATCGAATCGAAATTAATCGATTTAGAACTGCAGTTTCTAAATCATGTTAACATATTAGAACTTGCAACCAATCTGAGGGTTGAATAACCTAAATAGAAGGATTAAAAGTAATTATGTGTTGTTGTGCTCATATAATTATTTATTTAATAATTGAGGAGAAAAAAGTTTTTTCTGTCCCTGCTTTTGTATGTTGCCAAGCTAGACAAATAGTTAACAGCTTCTACAATAAAAGCCAAACTTCTTGAGTTTTTTTCCAAGCTTTACTTAGTAATCATTGTAAAAAAGGCCAATGTGTTTCTGGCCATAAGATGCTGATTAAGAAAGTATTAAATTTCTTCACAGAGCCTGAACTAACTATGGAAACACTAAAGGTATAAAATAATACTACTGCAACAACTGATTATTACGACTGTCTTTTACTCAGTATTAGTGACGGAACATACCAGCTGGTTAATTTTGTCAATATGATTTTCGAGTAAAAAAGCGATTAATTGCAAACCCCGTAACTAATAATTTTAGTTGTGTCGCAACACTAAGTCTAAATACTCTTTGATTTTAATTGATAAACCTTTTTAGCATAGGCCGATGAACTGATCAAAATTAAGAAATAGAGGCTGAAAAACAATTGATAGACATGTGAAGAGGCTTGACTTCCAACAGGATAACGATAAACTATGTATATAGTCTGTAGGGACTTAGATCAAAGCATATTTTAAAGGTTCAAATGGCCTAGTTAAAGTCTGGACCTAAATCCAATGAAGTTAACCCTTAAAAATGAATGCTTTTTGCACATAATCAGAAAAGAAACATTTTTTTTGTTTCGAGACATATAATACATAACCCAGCAGCTGAAATTGCAGCACCAAATTGGTCAACAAAGCATTTGTTCAGAAGGATTCAATGTAATAGAACGGATATGAAAACCAACTGAAAAACATATCATATTAAATCAAATTCAAAATAACTAATCCGAGTTATTTTACCATGGAAAACTGCAGTAAGATAAACTGGAGTTTTAGGTTGTAACATGGTCATTTGAAGAGAATGTATACATTCAAGCAAAACTGTATTGTATCAAACTGTGACCCGTAACACAACAAATATTTCTGCTGCAAACCTCTGTGCTGGAGCTGCCACTTACTGTGTCCCACAATGCCAGCTGTCTTTCACTCATACGGCTGAATCCCGTGGTCAGGATTTTTCCATCAGCGAGGAACACGGCTCTCATGGGCCTTGTGCCGTCGTGGACCTTCTCTCTGACCTTCAGGACAGCGCCCCTGCGGGGGTCGATGATGCGCAGGGCCTTGTCCTTGCATACAGTACACACTGCGCTGCCATCCTTGTTCCAGCCGACGCTGTAGATCAGGTCCGGGTGGGTGTCACTGAGCTGGTATACGAGCTCGCCCGTGCCAACGTTCCACACACAAATCACATTATCGCAGCCTGGAAACATGACAGGTTAAGAAGTCTGCAACAAAAACCTAAAGATGTGGAGACAACGAGATTGACAAACTATAAATTCAAACACTATTTTTGAATGTAAGAGGTGCTGAGGTTGCAGCAACATTGTGAAACAGACTTTGGTTTTAAATATATACCTACTTCTAAAATGTATTCACTGGTTTCAATGAGAGAAAACTTGAGTAGACACTCAATAGCAGATTCAATGATACTGGATCAGCTGAAATGGAAGCTCACTGTGTCTAAAGCTAGTCTTACTTGGACGCATTTCAAAAGACAACTAAATAGGGAGATTTCAGCATGTGTTCAAAACTGTAATTATTTGTTAGGTCATTTAAATTCTCCTGGCCTATGTACGTAAATCCCTGAGGAAAATCCCTGGTAAAAGATATGGAAAAGGCCTTTACATAAATAAATAAAAAAAACCAATATCAACTGTACAAAAAAAAAAAAGAGCCTTGCAAAATAATAAAATCTGCATAGTATTAAGGCTAGGCATAAAAGTTTTCTTTTTAAATAAGCTTCCAGTTATAGTGGATCAGGTTATCCTGAGCTATCTCTATAGTTCTGCTGCTATAGGCTTAGACTGCTGGAGGACATAGGGAGCACTTCTCATCATTCTGCTTCATTCTGTCTCTTTTATTCTATTCTGTACTATTTGTTAGTTCAACTTCTAACTTTATGCTCTCTCTGCTTTTTATCATCATCGTAGATTCATCTCAAATGTTCCTGTTTGGCTGTGATACCATTCTGGAGAAAAATATCAGCAGTGTTGCTGCCATTGGCACCTTTGTTTAGAGATTATAGAGTGAACCCTGTTTTTTCTGGTGCCTTGAGATGACACGTGTTGACATGTGAATTGGCCTTAAATAATTAAACAGAATTGAAATTTAACTGAATTTTAATTTGATCATGGTACATTTTATGTAAAAATACACTACTTTCTGTTTCATGAAATATTAAGAAGATCTGACCCGTTCTCACCACTCTTCAAAGGAGAAAGACAACAGAACATGTCATCTTTAGAAAGACTGCTGTGTTTTGTTTAAGTGACTCTCCAAAATAAGAAACAGAGCAACACACAAATGAAGCAGAAGTGGGTTGAGGTAAACTAAAAGTTTTAACAGGATTTTAACTTCTTAGTAAAACTCAGAAATAATTAAACATATTTGCCTCTTATTGATTTAATTATCTCTGTAAATCTGTAAAAGCCATTTCTAGTTAATGCATAACATGCGCA
>NW_015151438.1:196737-212877 GCF_000732505.1 Cyprinodon variegatus
TTCCAGAATAAGAATCAGCTTTTTTTTTTGCTATCTTGTGAGACCAATGTTAAAGACAATCTCAAGAAGTGCATATTAAATAACTACATATTAAAACCTGGACTTTAACTTGTGGTAATTAACTAATGGCAATAGTTGACCTAAAGCTGATAATCTGACACAGCGCCGCAAACAAACTTCCACACGACCTAGACCTGCCTTCACTGTGCAGTCCTCTGAGGCACTTGCGATGATGTTGTCATCATGAGGACACCACTGGACGTCCAAAACGGGCGCCGCGTGTCCGCAGACTGTGGGGCAGGACTGGTCGATTCTGCCGCTCTGTTTGGAGAAAACAAAAAGCTCTGATCCGCTGGCCTAAAAGGCTGCATCTCAGCACCCTGTCTGGAATTTGGCCTGTAAAAGTGCTGTGCATGCATAGATGGGATATAACTGCCGATGTTATTGTGAATCTGCCGGAAAAAGCTTTTAGCTATAAACCTTTGTATTGATAAATAGTTTATTGAATCTAAAGCAAATGGTCAAACCTTGCTGATGGGGACAACCAGGAAGGCCCCTCCCCCACCGGCTTCGATGATGACCGCGATGAACTTGGTGTTGACCGCGCAGAGGGGGCCGTCCCACGTCACCCGGGACACTCTGACGTCGTCCAGGCAGTGCTCAGCTCTCCAGGCCTGAGCGAAAACATGGCGGAATTTACTCTGCCGGACCACACCTCTGCGGAAAGACATGCCTGTGAACGGATCAGAGACATACATTTCATTGTTTCATTTGACATAACGGAGATGACTCCGCAGTTTTTGTTCAAATGTTAGAGGCATTTTGACCTTACTTTTAACTAAGCATTATGAATCTGTAAAAAAAAAAAACAGGTGATAATTGGATTCTTACCATTTGTACAACAGGTTTTATTGTTTGTATAAATTTTTACATCACTAATTTTCTTCACAGAAAAATGTGTACATGATTTCTTTAAATATTTGTAACGATGTATTTTTCCTTTTTAGATAAATTTAAGTCTAAACATAAGACAATAAATTTAACTTGCCTTTAATGTGAATTACATTATTTTTTTGCATTGAATTATATACTATTCATTATTTTTGTATTTTTTTTAAAGCAAAAGAAAAAAAATAGAAAAAGTTATTTGTTAACCCTTAAATAGAATGTGAAAATGCAGCTCCGTTGTACCGTCTCTACCCTCTGATCCATCATTTTCAGAAATGTTTCTATCACATGTTTAAAAGCATATTGTGTAACTTTTGGACTTTTGGACACCCCACTAGGGGTGCTAGACCTGGAAATGCCCTTATTCTGCTTCTACTAAACATCAAAACAATAAAGTGCAACACCAAACCTGCGCCAAAAAAACAAACTCCTTTCCAAAATCGACTAATGCTTTTCCTCATGCACGATCCCTCTTTCAAAATGTCAAACTTTCCTTGCCTTAGCCATGACCAGTAGTCGAGCAGACAGAAAAATAGAGCAAAAGCCTCATCTCCATGACGATGCAAGAACCTGTGGCCATATGATGACGATGCGTCTTCTCCCAACTTATATAGGCGGTATTTCAAGATGGGAGCGCCACTAGTAGCATTGATAGTCTAGTGCTGCATATCGGCCTGAGGAATCATTTAAAAGTACTCATACGCATCAACTCTTTAGATCACAAAGTACACGGTGTGCCTTTAAATGTCTAAATTATTGATATTGCAAAACATTGCCAATAGCATAAAGATAGTGCAGCTGTTTTAGATGCCCATATTGTCCTCATAAGAAATCAGCATGCATCTACATACTTTTATTAGGTGTTTGGAGGTTTGAAACGCTAGAAAAAACTTAACTAACACTTTACTCAGAGAACAACAGTCAATAACAACAGGTATGAGAACAACTGCTCCATTTATTGATAACCGATGGTTTGGATAAAGATTTAACAGAAGGAAAGTGTTTCTATCTGCTTACTTACATCAGAGATTTTAGATGCAGGTCGATATATTCGGAGATTCATTTTTTTGGCCGATATGGAAATCTTCAATATCAGACAAGTACATCCCAGGTCTAACTGTATATTTTCAACAATAATATCATGCAGATTCCAGGGTATTTCCATCTCCTATGTAGTATGCAAAGGTATTAATCTGGAGGTATTAAACTCAAGAGAAATCGCCAAATTAAACTATTGTTTTTAATTAACTTTCTACTAAAAGTTGTCTATTTATCTTAGTTAAGGCTTTAAGTCAAAAGCAATGGCTATCTTTATAGAAAATATATATATAAAAAAATGTCCTGCTTTTTAAGGTGTCGCGTCCTTAACTTGTTATTATAGGGAAGTTTACAGAGTCCTGCTAATGTCCTAATTATCTGTTTCCGTTGTGCTGAAGCAGAGGCACCAGCCCTATAGGATTGGAGTTTTGTGTGATTTAAAGGAACCCTTATCATCTTTCTGTCTGTCTGAGTGAACAAACTGGGCTGTATAAACAGCAGGCAAATTCTTTGGTTTAGACTTTGTCCTGGGAAAGTACAGCTGAAGGCAGAGTGAGGGAAAGCGGGGCTGCATGGGACCAAAACATGCTGTGCCAGTGGAAGGAAGGGGGGTTGGGCAGTGGAAGCTGCTGACATCCAGCTAATGCTTCACAGCTCACACAGCTACATATTCATTAGACATGAGGGACGCAGTCTGCAGCAGGTCACACAATTATTCATATATCTACAATAATTTATGTTTTTTTTTTTTTACATTTTGCCACCAAAAAACCCTGCAAACCTTTAAGTTTCTTACAAGGTTTTTGTGTGATGGTGGAAAAAAAGTGCCGTATCCTGTACAATGACAATAAAGCTTCTTTAAAGCAGTGCAGAATTTTGAAAGCGAATGCACATATTTCTATTAGCCCCTTTCTGTACCCCTTAAAAAAAATCCAACGCAGCCAGTTTCTCCCAAAAGTTCCGTGAACAGTTAATAGAATCCAGCTGTGTGCGCTTTTATTTGATCATAAATCCAGCTGTTCTGTTCCGACCTCAGAAGTTGGTTAGAAAGACATTAGTGGAAAAAAACAACGTCTTGGGGAGCAGAATACAAAAAAAATGAACTAAAAGTGACATTGGTGTATCTTCAATCGAGATTTGTAAAGTGATCTTCCAATAAAATATGATTTTTGGACGTAAAATATGAAAAAACAAAAAACAAAATCCTATTTCAAGCGCTTACCTGGTCAAATGAGAGACAATTAATCGTTAATAAATTGTTTACATATCTTTACATCAATATTTACAGTTTATTAAACACCGTACAAAAGAAGTTGTACAGATTTTTAAAGCAGGGCCATTTCACATGAAAATCTGAAAAATGTATAACCTTTATCAGAGGAATTGAAAATAGAATAATTAATGCACAGCTGAATACCTAAATTGTGGCCTTCACCTAAACTGCTACACTGGGCAAGAAGAGCATCAATAAATGAAGCAACCAAGATAATTTTGGTAATAGAGCGACAGTGAAATCATAAAATTCCCAAACCAGGGGTTCATACAAGAGAGCCACAAGAAGAAAGCCACTATAACCATAATTTGTCACAAGTGATCCAGGGAACACAGCTAAGAAGAAAAAAATATGCCTTGGTCAGATGAGAACCACACATTTTAGCCTAAATGCTTCAAATGAACATTCCACACACATTCCACATGCTTACGCACGGTACTGGCATGATCATGCTGTGGGAAAGATGTTTTTTAGCAAGATAAGGGAAGCTTGTGTGAGAAAATGACAGGAATTTCTTTTAGAGGCTGAAAACTCATCAAAGACCACAACTCTAAACACACAACCAGAGCTTCATCTTGCTATGGTGATGTATATGGTGAAAAATTGTGGCGACAAAACCACTACGTCAGGCAGAAAAAGTCCTCTGGGACAACAGTACAGTACACACTGAAAATGCATCCTGCAAAACCAGCTAGAAAGGATGAGTTGAAACCCAGGCCTAAACTGGAGTGAAATAAAGCTGACCTTTACAGACGCTCTTTGTTTTAGCCAGAAAGAGCAGAGGCGGAGCTAGATGGGGGGCCAGGGACCATAGTCCCCCTTCGCCAATCATTGGCCACCCCTACCATTTTTTTTTCTCTCAAGTAGAATATTCAAAACAATTTAATTTTATATATATTAACAATTAGTTGACAACAAAAACACTGTGGTTAATAATGCACATCAATATACCTACATTAGAGATAATTAGTACAGAATTCCTGCTCTTTCACAACTAGATTTTGTTTTAATGATATAATGACAAAATGATATGACTCTGCAAGTCATCTAAGGGTCTTCAGTGAAATCATAGATACTTTAAATAACTATTTTAATAAAATCTTATTAAATGATCAATTTATGTAGATGTTAGTGCTTGTAAATATCAATGTAATGCAGCATGATATTGATAAAACTAGTAAAGAATTTTATCCACTATACCTTTTATCTACACAGATGTTTAAATATATGCATCTATTTGCATAGTTTGTCTTTATTTAGGAACATGGGCGTTATGCTTCAGATTGACCCTGAGGTTCTGGGGGGCCTATCCACTTTTGGCCCCCCCTTAGTATACATTGGTTATTACCTGGCAACTCTTATTAAAATTTCTGGCTATACATTTGTAATGTTTCACTATTGCAAATAAATATTAAATAAAAAGTAAAAAAAAGAATTTTGCGTCTGTTATTTGACAAAAAGAAGGCGGTGCTTTGGCAAATTAAAAAGAAAAAGAATAACTTTACTTCAAACGCCTCTAATATTAATTATTATTTTATTATAGTTGTATTACCATTTCACTGAATACATCAGTTCTTATTGTTTTTCTTATTTTAGCTCTATCCTAATAAATAAATGCTGATATAAACATGCATCTAGATTCAGCCTGTCTGCCTGCAGACTGAATGAGCAACAAAGGATGGGCGTCACAGCGCAGTTAAACCCACAATGAGGCAGGCGTTTCTTTTTAAAGAGGAACGCTCCGTTTATTTTCCAGGACAAACATACCTTCTTCTTTGTTTTTTTTCCTCCGTTCTTAATTGGAAACAGGATCACCAAAGCCTGGCTGCAGGCGTGACAGGAGGCCAATAAAATAATCCTCCGCCAGCAGCAGTAACTTAATCCCCTCCAACGTCCAGGCAGCAGGCGACTATTGCAAAGACCTGGAATAAAGAATGAAGGCGGATAAAAATGCAGATACTTCTGATATTTCCATAGATTGCATGCATTTAAAGCATCCTGCTTGGCTTTGTTTCACCTCTATTGCGTTAAAGGAGACGTTCAAACCTCAAAGAGCATGTCCCGCGCTGATAAAGCCTGAATAAATGGTGCAAAGCGAGGCTTAAAGGAAAGGGAGCCCCTCTGTTGAGAAGAAACACAAACGCTCCGTCACCCTGCAAGCGTCTGGTTGGTTTGGAGCGATGGATTGAGCGGAATCCCGGATGCTTCCGCTCCTGGGTGGACACATCAAAGATCCGTTTGGATGACAAGATAGATATCTCCCATTTGTTTTCCTGTCTGGTGAGATGTTTTTCTTCTTCTTTTCTGTTATGGCTCATCGCAAGCAACTTTAAGGTGCATACCGCCACCTACTGTACATGAGTGTGTAGCAACATTACTTTACATCAAATTCTATATTTATTAAATTTTGTATTCTGTAGATAAATAAGCAATGCTTTCCTTAAGCTGTGAATATCCGTGATATTTCCTTAAATTCATTATATTCTTTTAAGAATCCAATCTTGGCCTGTCCTTCCAACCACCCCTCTCAATTTCTCCCTTCATGTTCATATGTTTTACAGTTCATCAGTACATGT
This sequence comes from Cyprinodon variegatus, assembly GCF_000732505.1. Lineage (NCBI taxonomy): Eukaryota > Metazoa > Chordata > Actinopteri > Cyprinodontiformes > Cyprinodontidae > Cyprinodon > Cyprinodon variegatus. The sequence continues at coordinate 202,573 of NW_015151438.1, forward strand.
TCTATATTTTCCTTTTCCTCCACATCCTTTATTTTCTTTATTTTTCCTTCCTATTAAATATAAATTGTCATTTAAATAGGTATGACCCACTCTTAATCTAATCATTATTACTTCTTCCCTTCTGTATCTCTCATTAATGATTCTATTTAATACTGATTTTCTGATGAGATGTTCTTCTTCTTTTTTTTATGGCTTAAGGCAAGCAACTTATTGATGTGTATTACCGCCATCTACTGGAATGGAGTTCCAGTAGATAGAAGCACAGTCAAACGCGTGCATCTAAAATGTGAAACGCAATCCGAATACACATTGTGGATTAAGTGATCTATCTTCAACTTGAAGAGATCGGGAAACATCCCAACCTGGCAACAATGCACGTAAGACAGGAAACATTAGCCATTAGATGCAAAACCCCATCATGTACCGCAACATATTTTTGCAAAATATTCTAACATAAATTCGGCAAATATAAGAGGAACATCGTAGTTTGGTTTAAAGAAAGCATTTTAGTTTTATTATAATATAGTTTGTTGCACGGCCCAATGATCTTCTCTGCTGTTCTCACCACTCTTCTCACTTTCTTCCAGTCTGAGGCGCTGCAGCCTCCACACCACACAGTGAGACAGCTGGTCAGAACGCTCTCTATGGTGCTTCTGTAGAAGATCGTGAGGATGGGTGGGGGCAGGTGGGCTTTCTTCATCCTCTGCAGGAAGTACATGTGTTTCTGTGCCCTTTTGATCAGTGAGGTGGTATTTACACTCCAGGTGAGGTTGTCTGTAATGTGCACCCCCAGTAATTTGGTGTTGCTGACCACCTCAACAGCTGAGCTGTTGATGAGCAGTGGAGCGTGGTTAGGCCGGTTCTTACTGAAGTCCAACATGACCTCCTTCGTCTTCTCCACGTTCAGGATCAGGCTGTCATCTCTGCACCAGTCCACCAGCTGCTCCACCTCCTCTCTGTAGTCCAGGTCGTTGTCGTCTCTGATGAGGCCCACCACCATGGTGTCGTCTGCAAACCTCACGATGTGATTGGTGGTGAACCTGAGGATGCAGTAATGTGTCATCAGGGTGAACAGCAGGGGGCTCAGGATGCAGCCTTGAGGGGAGCCTGTGCTTAAGGTGATGACATCAGAGGTGTTCTGTCCAACCCAGTTTGACTGAGGTCTGTTGGTGAGAAATTCTAGCAGCCAATTGTGGAGGGGTGTATTGAATCCCAGCCGTTCCAGTTTGCCCATCAGAAGCTGTGGGATGATGGTGTTGAAAGCTGAAATGAAGTCCAGGAACAGCATCTGCATGTGGGTGTTCTTCTCCTCCAGGTGTGCCAGGCTCAGGTGGAGAGCAGAGGAGATGGCGTCCTCAGTGGAGCAGTTCCGTTGGTAGGCGAACTGAAACGGGTCGAATGTTGGGGGGAGACCGGAGACGATGTGTTCTTTAAACAGCCTTTTTGAAGCACTTAATAATGATTGGAGTCAGTACAGGCCGGTAATCATTCAGTTAGATGACCTGATGCTTCTTTGGGAACAGAATGATGTTGGCAGACTTGAAGAATGCTGGCACTATGGATTGAACTATGGATTGGCACTATGGATTTAAAACCTCCAGCGAGGTTTTTAATATGTGAGAACACCAGCCAGGCGATCTGCACACCCCTTATAAACCTGCCCAGGTATGTTATCGGGCCCTGGGGCCTTCCTTGGGTTGACTCTTCTCAGAGTTTTCCTCACCAGGGTTAGTGTCTCCTCCCCCTGGGGTGGAACAGCTTTCACTGCTGGAGTGCTGTTTAGTGCCTCAAACCTTCCAAAGAAGTTGTTCAGTTCATTTAGGAAGTCAATGTTTGCTGCATCTACCGGAGGGGGAGGGTGTGTTGTAGTCTGTGATCATCCGAATGCCTTTACACATCCCCCTGGTGTTTCTGTCATCGTGGAAAAGATCCTAGATCTTCTGGCTGTGGTTCAGCTTCACTGATCTGATGGCACGGTTTAAGTTGGAACACGCTGTTCTTAGTGCCTCTTTATCACCACACTTGAAAGCCGAGTTCTGTGCTTTTAGCAATACCTGAACCTCTCCATTCATCCAGGGTGCTTGGTTTGCCCAAATGGTGATGTCCTCAAAGCATTTGTTGATGTAGGCTAACACAGTCATGGCAGAGTCATCTATATTCTGTTATCATACCTTGCTGCAGCCTTAAAGATATTCCAGTCAGAGCATTCAAAGCAGTCTTGTAGTTTCTCCATGGCCCCTTTGCACCATACTCTGATTAATTTGTCTGTCGGTTTAGCCTTGAATAGCTGGGGATGTATGCAGGAATTTGCATGACAGAGAGGTTATCTGATGACCCGAGGTGGGAGCTGCTCTGAATGCATCTTTGATTTTAGAGTAAAGCAGGTCTAAATTGCACTCTCCCTGAGTTGCAGAGTTTATTTGTTTAGCATGCTCACACATCCTCAATAACAATAATCCTAACAGAAAGTAAGAAAGACAAATAAGTAAGTAAGAAAGAAAGAAATAAAGTTGCTCTAGCTTTTGTATATTTTATAGAGCATTTCATCATATTAAAAAAACTATTAGAAATATGTTTATTATTGATGATGTTTAGGTGAGCGTTGACCCCGCCATTTCATAGGTCAGTACCTCCTACGGCCCCCAGCCTTAAAAAGGTTGGTGACTCCTGCTCTGGGCTATTTCAGAGCTTATCACAGTTTCCTCTGTGTATTTATTGCACCTTTTTAGATCAGTAACTGCATTTGATTGACTTTTTGATGATAGTATATAAAACCCTTGACTGCATTTCTGTCAGGTTTGATAATCTAACAACATTAATGTATACCAGTGAGTAGTAATAGGGCTTCTGGAAAAGGTTGAAAAACACCTTGTGAAATTTGATTATTTGAAATTACGGTCATGTCAAAATAAATTAGACATGACTTGAATACACCAAAAATTGAAAACACACCATAAAACCTCATGTAGAGATAATAATAATAATAATAATAATAATAATAATAATAATAATAATAATAATAATAATAATAATAATAATAATAATAATAATTACACTTGCACCTTAATCCTATTTATCTTGATATACTGTATATACCTTGATATACTGTATATATATTGTTTACTCTTAATGCACCTTTTTCCTCCTTGTTTGCACCTTCTTTAATTATTATGCCAATAATATGTGACCAGTAAATCCAGTAATTGGAAGTGAAAACATTAATATAAACAGGTGGTAAAAAAAAAAAATATATCGGTTTCTTACTGTAATGGACTAGCGCCATCTTGTGTTTTATAATGGGTGGGACAAGTAGTACTCCGTTAGCAACTAATAGAGCTGAATTCTGAAAGGAATACTCTCACTAACATTTTTACAAAGGGTTATAACAGCGTAAATAAATGATTAATATATCAACTCTCAAACAATACGTATTGTTTTTGATTCATATCCAATTCTGTCGTGCTGTATCAACAGGTGGCTCCGTGGCGCAATGGATAGCGCATTGGACTTCTAGGCATACACTAAGTGATTCAAAGGTTGTGGGTTCGAGTCCCACCGGAGTCGCTTTTTAGTGAGGAATTGAAACAACAATTTTTAAATCTTAGTGTCATCTGTGTATGTTTAAGTTCTAAAGTAACTTCCAATTTGTATTTTACAATGGCTGTTGGTCTATAACCTTTTCTTAGCTTTTAATTCGTAAAATAGTATGAATCGACCTTGCGTCCGACTCCATCGTCAGTTTTTTCCCCCACTTTCTTTATAATAATGATCTACTGCAGTAACCGTCTATAAAAACTGTTCAGTGGAAGCCATTTTATCATATTCTATGACTAGGCTGGCCAAATAAGAGTTTATAACTCTGGTCTTTATAAAGACTATGTAGACAGTAAAATAACGTTAACCAATGTTTATACCGATACTGCATTAAGTTTAAGGTATATTTATATATACTAACATAAGCCAAACACCAATTTTGTACATAGATTAACTTTTTTGATAGCGATAATTGAGGGAAAGTAACCAGGTTTCCACACGGGCATTAATCAAGTTGCACCGGTTGACTCCTACAAGCTAATGTTAGGCTAGTTAGATGTAGCAAGCTAGCTTTAGATCTTTCTAATTGTGCGCAGCAGTGCGGCGGACATTACAAACAGCACGTCTGTAGGACTGTAATAACACTTCATCGCTGTTGTCGTCAACGTCCTGGACTTTTCCCCCCCAGCTTTAATCTTGCAGTGTTAGCCTGAGCTAGCTCGGCTAGCCTGCTAGCGTATGGGGTGTCAGAGTTAGCAGTGACTTCACTGCCTGTCTGGTTTCCTCATCTGGCATTTTGGACACGTCAAGGTAAACATACAGCCGCCAGCGAATATTTGAGCTAGCTAGTTCTCAGCAAATGAATATTCATCTGGGTATTTCGCCCGCATTACTGTAATGTCAGCTTGTGAACGTCGATCAAATGTGTCGGGTTATGTTTCTCGACATTTGCTCATATTAGCTGTGAGTTGATATCAGCGGAGATTTTTTAAAAGTTTTTAATCTGTTGTCAGGCTAGCTCCTACATGTCAGGCTCGTTGCTTTTGAACAAATCATTTGAAAACCTTTCATTGCTGGTTTATTTGTTTTTTGTTGGTGCTGCGGGACCTGCTTTCTCTTACGTTTGTCCTATTTTCACTAAAATAATTTCAATATTCTGCTTTAAAAACGCTTTCAGTGATGTAAAAAGATAACCTTTTTTAATTCAACACTAGCTAGTGTAAGACTTGATGAAATGATTAAGCTAGCTTCCTGCTTCTTAGTAGCTACTTGGAGTTTTAAGGCTAATGTGAGCATGAATTGACAAATGTGAATGTGTGTATTGATTCCTCATTTAACCTTTGACCCCTGATTCTACATTTAAAGATCAGTTAAAATAACCATGAGCTATTTCCTTAAAGGATAAAAAAAAAATCAGTTCACACACACAAAAAAAGAGAGACTCGAGTAGGAAATTAAATAGAACATTTCTTAAAAAGCAGATTTATGACATGTTTAGAACAACAAGGTGAATGCATCCATAAGCCTGGAATGAACTTAGTCCCATTACTGTTTCAAAGCTACATGAAATAGCTATAAATGAGTACATTTTATACCCTTAAAAATGTTTGTATGTGCTGGTTGCAAATCCACCTAAACCTGCTACAATTACTCAATCTTAAAGAAACTGATCTTGCTCCTGAAGTACTAAATAATCTTTTTGATGGTGATTTGACATATTTTTCCTTGTTAAATTTTCTTAGCTTTTGTTTTAAAGACAATATGTTGCAATAAGTTTTTTCAAGTGTGATTTCCCATCGGTAATTTTGTAAAGCCGTCCCCTGCAATCATCAAGTACTGTAAAATGTGATAGCAGTGCCTTATAATAAAATCTACCTCACATTAATTTCATTGTATACTTTAGAGACACAAATCAATTTTTTCGACATTTGACATTATGTGCTCCATCAGCTGATATATCTGTTAGCAGCCAACAGTGAGAAGTTATGACCTCTGATCTTGACTTAGGCTACGTTCACACTGCAGCCTGAAGTGACCCAAATCCAATTTATTTGCCCATATCCGACCTGGATCTGATCTTTTCATGGCATTCTGGACAACACAGATCCGATTTTTTCCAATTCAAACCAGGCCACTTGTGTATGTGGTCCTGAATCTGATACGAATTTGATCTTTTCAAATGCGACCTGTGTCTGAGTGGCCAGGTCACATTTATCCGACCTGAACGCCATTAATACCCGACAAAGGTCAATATTCTGGGTTATGCTATGAAGAAGCGGCGAGAAAAACAAAAACCATAGCAGACGGTGATGCGGAGCGCAGTATTTATGTTTAACCATCTTGAAAACATTGTGTTTTTATGGTTGGGAACAATCGCTAGATGTTCTCCAGCACTACCATCCATGTTTACTTCTTTAAACACAGAGCACGCTGGCCTGTGACGTCATTGCGTCCTCTACTGCAAATGCAGGACAATTGCGTTGTATGATTACAGTTCACACAGGAGATCACATACAAGTCGCATATATTTGGAAATGTGAATGGCAACGGAAAAAAAATAAAAATCGGATTTTGGAAAAAATGGGAATTGAGTGTGAACGGAGCCAAAATGACTCAAAGAAACATCCTATCACTAGATGTTTTCACAACCCCATCAGTTTTTTTTAAGGAATTATGAAACATCTCTAATGTAGGTAAAGATTGACACATATTTGAGAAGAAATGTATATTTACAAATACTTGTAAAAATAAGAAGCTAAATTATAAAATAAAGAGAAAGAAGTGATTAGTATTTCTTTAATATCTCGTTTTAAAATGTGATTCTTCAGTCCTCTTGTTTGGATTGAGGGGTTATTGACCTGCCTGTTCTGGTCCCCAAACAGAGAAGTGAAACATGCACACATCCACACTTATCCCATCTAGAGAAAAAAAATTTGACTACCACTGCTCAAAAAAAAACTCATTCAGCACATTTTTTCTTTTTTACTCCAAATGAAACCTTGAAGTCCTCTTGATGTGTCGGAAGTGTGTCTATCTTCTGGATCATTGTCGTTCTTTGAAAGCAAATCTCTGCTGCTGTTAATTATCCTTTAAAGTTTTTTATTAATCTTTCAATCTAAATGTTTAACTTTTTGGACTTCTTTCCTTTAAGGTTTCTCAAATCAGAACTCTGATTTTGGGGGGGGTGTGATGTCAGAACCCAAGAGCCCTACTCCCACCCCTGCTGGCGACACGTACAAAGGATGGGTCTTCAAGTGGACAAATTACATCAAAGGTTATCAGAGGAGGTGGTTTGTCTTGAGCAATGGCTTGCTGTCATACTACAGGTAAGGATTCCAACATTAAAGCATAGCTCTGTCAGATACACCTAAGTTATTCTCTCTAATATCTTATTCATCCCATCCAATCATTTCTCCCTTGTTTGTTATGTTAGTCAGATTAAACTGCAACAGTTGTAAATCCTACATCTAAAGCAAAATTTAAAGGCACACCAAGGACTTTGTGACCTAAAGAGTTGATGCATATGAGATATTTTAAATGATTCCTCAGGCCAATGTATAATGCTTGAGACTATCAACGCTACGAATGGGGCTCGCCTCTTGAAATATCGACTATGTAAGTTGGGAGAAGATGCACTGCTGTTGACCTGGAAGAACTCCCTGTCTGACCCAGTGGCTCTTTGCTGGAGCTCTGCTGCTGGTCCCCCGGCACCAATCAGTGTGATCCAGTTTGTCCCGGCAGTACTCTCCAGAGAGCAGCAATGTTTTCATGCCCTCTGAGCTGAACCTAGACGCCTAGTGCGTCCGCAATCAAAAGACTTAGTAGGCTGGCTGGCTGACCGTTGATTTTTGCAACAATACTGAAGTCCTTGTGGCCACTAGGGGCGAAAGTTACAGGTCTAGCGCTAGTGACCAAAAGTTACACTGTGTGCCTTTATTTTTTATCAAATTTAGGTATTGAAGTGAAAGTTCTTGCATTCATTGTCCAGAAGTCAACATTAGATCTTCTGTCTATTAGGACCCAGGCCGAGATGGGTCACACATGTCGGGGCACGATCAACTTGGCCACAGCAGCCATCTCAGTAGATGATGCCTGCAACTTCGTCATCACTAACGGCGGCGCTCAGACCTATCACCTGAAGGCCAGCTCAGAGGTGGAGCGTCAGCGGTGGATCACTGCCCTGGAGCTGGCGAAAGCCAAGGCAGCTCGGATGCAAGCAGAGTCAGGTACATTAAAACGCAACTATTAAGCTCCTTATTTTTTTTTTTTTCCATGTGGTGTGAAACTCACTCTTTTATTTTTAAGAAATTTAAATCCTGGCAGGTTTTTTTAAGGGGAAAACAGGCTTTTCCAGTGTAATACAAAGAATTGTGGATGATGTAACCTTGTTGAAGGTTTAGTTTAATAATTTATTCTACAGCCTATCATTCTTGCCAAACAACAACTTCTGGTCAGAGGAGATAAAAATGCATCTGGTCTGAAACAATTAATCGGAATCAATTAATCCATTAAATTAAACATTACTGGCCTCATATCTGACTCACTAACTGTAAGGTTTGCAGACAGAAGAAGAAACCTGGTGGACTTAAAAATGGCCAGTGAGGCAAAGACATCATACCAAAAGAAAAAAAATCTGACTGGCTCCAAAAATTGTAGAACTCTGTTTTTATGTATATAATATAAAACTTGTTACATTTTAAAAGAGAGGAGCAGGGGTTCCACTTTCTTCAATCACAGCAGAAGCTTAAAAAAAGACACACCCACATTTAAACAACCCAGCTCTCTAAAACAGTGTTTTTCAACCCTGGTCCTCAAGGCATCCTGCTCTACATGTTTTGGATGTTTCTGAGCTTCAGCGCACCTGATTCAGATGATTACAGTTCAGCAAAGCCTGATAATCTGCTATCAATTGATAACAGGTGTGTGGAAGCTGGGAAACATCTAAAACATGCAGGGCAGGGTGCCTTGAGAACCAGGGTTGAAAAACACTGCTCTAACAAATCAGCCTGTACTATCTCTAATAAAAGGGGTGGAAACTTTGACAACATTTACATTTTCTATTTGGCGAACAGCCAGCTAAATTAAACCTCTAGAGGAAAATAAAAAAAAAACAACAAAGAAAAAAAACATTTACAATGAACCTTAAACAAACTGAAGCTAAACAATACCCCAAATCCAAACAAAACATCTCCCCAACCTCAGTCAGTGTAGATTTCCCTTATGAGGCTGATTGGAAACACCAGGTCAGCACTGCTCATGGGCACACTTCCATGGCAACACCTGACCAGGTGAAGAAGAGAGTGGTGAGAACATAAAAGATAAATTCTTAAAATTACATCAATAAAGACAAGACTTAAACCTTCCCTGTTTTCAACACCCATTAATGAGGAGGTAAATCCCTTTTACTAACAATTTCAATGAACTATTTTTATTCATTAAGATGAAACTAGTCACATACTTGTATTATATTAAACTGTACTTACCATTATTTGCCAATGTTCGACGCCATTTCCCTTTTTTCCTCTGAGCATGGAGCAGCCGGCTTGGCTTACAAAGGAGTCTTCAAATCCAAACAGGTCACAGTGCTGCGCTATGACGTAATCGGCCAACCAATCTGGCCTTTGGAGGACGCAGCTGCTCAATATAAACACAGCAAGGGTTTAGATCATTGGTTGCACACATCTATGGTTGCTGCCACACACCTGGCATAAATTAAACAGCTATCNGCTGCCACACACCTGGCATAAATTAAACAGCTATCGGCAGCATTTGATGGCTGCTGAGGAGTCTATGTAATCATTTGAATAAAACATGCAGGGCAGTGGCACCTGAGGAACAGCATTGAGAACTACTAATTTGGATCAAACCATATTCTTTTCTTAGAATGGCCCAGTAAAAGTCCAGAGCTGATTCTCTTTCAGGGTAAAGGGATCAAAGATTAAAACCATCCAATCAAAGAGCTATTTAGTAAAGAGGTAAAAAAACTCTTGCAGCTGTAATTAGAAAGAAAAGAAAAACTTTCTTTTTTTTTTTTAAACCTCTGAGACAGGTGGCTGTGGAGTTATCAAACCACTTTCTCAGACTGATTATTTGCCAAAAGATTAAATCGAACCATGTATCATTTTCTTTTGGCTTAAGAACATATGGTTTCCTTTGTGTTTGTTTCTCACAAAACAATCCTACTAGGATTCATCGCAGTTATAACCTAACTAGGGAAATATCCCAATAATAGGACTGAATTTACATTGCATTTGAAACTAAAGCAACATTCATTTTATTGCACTCCCAAACACACAAACAAACATGCACAGATAAAGGATTAAGTCCCTTGCACGTGGGCACATCGGCATGTGGCAAACAGGAACTGGAATCAAACAACTTTTACATTGCAAAGGGACTTTTCTTCCCTCTGAGTTAGTCGCTCACATCTCTGGTTTTCTGAACATGAATTTCCATCCCCAATTTTTTGTGTTTTTTTTCATTTAGTGTTTGACATTTCAGGGTGACGAAAGTCCTGTTCTTGAAACCCAGTATCCCATAACTTCTCAATTAAGGCTGGAGTGTTATCATTCTTATCATTATCATCAGCTAATTTAGTGATTAAATGATAGTTAACCAAAGTCAATAGATTCTAAGCATAGGCTTTGCTAAAACAACAACCAATTGCTGCCTGACTATATATATATATATATATATATATGTATTAAGGCTGGAATGGTTCACAAAATCCACGATTCGGTTCGGTTCACGGTTTCCGGTTCGGTATATGTT
>NW_015151438.1:213992-274091 GCF_000732505.1 Cyprinodon variegatus
AAGCCCCATTTAACGAGTCTGTGCAGCATCTCAAACCAGATCGGACAGAGAATGCTCATATGACTTTAGTAAAAACATGCTGAGATCTACGTCTAAAGAAAAGAAAAACAGCAATAAATGTTGCTGGACTGTTTATTTGCTGACTGAGGCAGTGAGAGGTGAATCTCAGAGAGAGATCTGGGAAGTTTATCTTAGTTTTTCTTTTTTTTTCATAAAGAGGTGAGAAAAATACACCACGCTCACCTGCACTGTCTGCCCTTCATTATTATTATTTTTTTTTTGTGAGACTCAAAAGGATTAGTATTTTACTATATCTCCTTTTTCTCCTCTTTTTTTAAGGAGATATATTACTTTGAGATATTATATTTTTTTGACACAAGCCCACTTGCATAAAATCGTGTCTGGTGTGATCATCCCCATTGGCTGTCAATGATTGCTAAACGCCATGACCTCATCCGACACGATTATGTCGGCCCGGAGTTAAATTCGGGTTCAGTGTGTTCTGGCCTTTTAGGAAAAGGGAGCTGGTTGTTTATCCATGGTCAATTTAAAATAGGGATTTCCTGATAGTGCAGATGGAATACATTTATTGAGGCAAAAATTGTTCCTTTTTCAATCTCAACATAGAACATATTTGAGTATTTATTCTTTTTCAAATTATTTATACATGATACAACCCTAAGTCCCAGTTTGACTAGCATCAAACATGCATTTCCATCACGTAATGACATGAGTAAGGCTGATAGCTGTCCAATTTCAGTACAACAGTTCGGAGCTTCTCTGCTACGCATAAGTGTTTTTACTGTTAAACCCAGGAGCTACATTTTGCAGTATTCAGATTTACACTCAGACACTTTAAACATGGATTATAATATTATACACTAACAAAGGAATAATTTAAACCATTTGGTATTTATGAACACTTTGTCTGATTTTTGAAAGTTCAATAAAGTTAATTTGAGTGCTTTTTATACATCTAGACCAGAGTAGAACTAGTTCAGAAAAAACAAACAAACAAGAAAAACACAATGGTATTATTGATACCATAATAATAATAAAATGACTAAAAGGGATGTCTATCGGTGTGGGTTTGGCTCTTCTACTAGAAGTTAGGGCCTAGTTAAAAACACAAACATCAAACTCCCATTTCAGCTCTTGTGTGAATCACAAGCTCCTCTCTCACACTGCAAAAGACCAGTTAGTTATTCTGAGATTTGTTGTAGTTCTTTCTTTACCTCATTACTTTTGATTCTCCTCATGTTTCCTATCTGTTCTCCTCAGGACACAATCGATGTGTCACTGCTTCACCCCTTTTCTGAAGAATACGTGTTAGAAACCAAATGTTCAATAAACCTCTTCTCTATGTTTTAAAAAAAAATATTTCCTGGACTGTTTGTTAGTGGTCTAGATACAAAAAACAACAACACTATAATAGACCTTAATTTTTGCTAATAAGGTGAGGTTTTCAAAAACCTTAAAATGATTTTTAAAAATTCTGTTGTGGTTATAGAAAAAATAGATTTGGGGATATATCGTGATTTTTCGGTGCCCAATATAATATCGATCTTTCAGTTCCTAATATGGATTTTAAAATATCAAAACATTTTTACCTTAAACAATGAAGGTAAAATGGTTTACCTCTGCAACGCCACTTTGGCAGATAGAGCTGTAGAGCCCTTTTGCTGTGTGGGGCAGCGCCATCTCTGTAGTTAAGGTATTCATAGTGGAAGACGTGGACTGACTTGAACCCCAAACAACATCGATACAAGGATAACGAAATGATCAATATCTTCCAATGAACATATACATACTTTACATTCATACATTTGATTTTGATAGCTGGGAAAATATCTCAATATATAGTATCTGTCATTTCTATTCCTTACATTTTTAAAACAAACTTTACTCGTTACTCTCGGCTTCGGTTAAATGTTTATAAATATTTATTTCACGTCATGTGTGCCATCCAATGCAGATCACATGCACTATCCAAATCTAGTGAAAATTAGTGTAATTGGATGAGTCATATAACGCAAACACTCATTGGTTAGTTAAAGGAAATCATCTGAAGCACGCAGGTGTTCTTCAAACTGTAAACGTGAATTGTCTATGCCATGCTACAATGTTGGATTCAGAAAAAGTTGTTGAAATGTCTGAAAGGTCAGACACAGGCGAGAGTGTATCGGGAGATGGAGATGGAGACCAACAAGACCTCCCTGAAACAACTCAAACAACTTTTCGAAATAGTCATAAAATTGAGTTTTCAGTTCATATAGCGGCATCTGGCTGTTTTTTTTTCTTAAAGGTTACTTTACTTCAACTTTTACCAGAGTGTTTTTAAACTGCAGTATCTATACTTCTACTGAAGTAACGAATGTGTGTACGCTTGACACCACAGATTGTGACCAAAGTATCGTGGCATGTCTCCATGCTAATACTCACCCCTGGTACAGAATAATATAATATTGCTTTGACGTCTCTCAAAGTTGCAGTTTTTGAGTTTTACTGGGTCTGCTTCGACATATATGAAAAATAAAGGACTGAAATCATCAAAATCATCTAAAAAAAAAACAGAAACTGTTTTTAAAATATTCTGGTATTAGTTTGGAATGACATTATCCAGGTTCTGGGTGTATACATAGTGTAGTTTTTACTTTAGATAAAAGCTGCTTAAAAGAAATTTAATTAACCCCAAAATCATTTTTTTTATATTAGTTGTCTTGTAGTGCTTTCTAGATGTTCTGGGCATTGTTTTGAAAATTTACTGCACATTTGTTGCAATCTGGCCTTTGTGTCTAAAACAGTGTTCCCTGTCCACTTGCTCCTTCAACACTTAGTGATTTGCTTAGGGCGGGACAATTCAGAACCAACAAGTCTTGAGAGACAAGAATAACTATCACAACTTGAATTCTAGTGACAAAGTTAATGTCCGATCATTATACAAGATTAGAAAGAGGACCCCGCCCCCTACTTTTGTTACCTTTTAATGAATTATCCCTTCTTAATGATCTTTTAACAATTAAAATTTAAAGTCAAGCCTGAACTTCTATCGTTCTGATCTACTCAACACATGACATAATCTATGAAAGACCTTTCTGCCAAACCTGAAACATTGTTGGTACGTTGGTTTATGAGCGGCTCCGATAGCGAAATAATATTTTACTCCAAATACTTTCTAGCTTCAAAATATATATTAAAACTACTTTTTTACCCACTTATCATAGCAAATATAGCAAAACCGCACTCTGCCGTTGAACACAGGAGCAGCACAAGCATCTGGAAACACTTTACTGGACACGCTTCGGGATCATCAAGGATGCTCTTGACGCGCATCTGACCTTAATGTGTAAAAACATAAAAATATAAGGCAGCAGGTGCTTTTTTGCTGTCCAAAGTCCAGTGTGACTATAGCATTAGTCTGGCCTGGAGCAGGCTTCCAGCACCAGAGCCATGGAGATAGGCGAGTTGCCTCACCAGAAGGAAAAGCCAGTTGTTGCAACGAGCGTCCAGTAGTTTGGTCCATACAAAATACATGCAAATCTGTGACAGACCTAACTACACAACAAGGTACACAACCATAATGAAAAAGCTGACTGATTAAGAGGATTAATTAAAGACCTGTTCAGCTGACTCATATCTACTGTTTATAGATGTTTACGTTTCGTTTGCATGATCAAAGATGAATAGAGCAATGTGAATATCCTTTTCTGCTAATAAAATGTGACGCTATATATATAAATTTATACTGCCACGCTCTGCTAATGTCCATGGCAATGCTAGCGTGAGCAGCTAACTTCCCTCCAACTACTTAAGCTCTTTGCTCCTATGCCCTTTGAAAATTGTCTACAGTGGAGTTGTAAGAAATATCTTACATCTGTGGCTCTGGGCTGAACAATCATAATGGTAACTAATATGTTACTACTTTAATGAAACCAAGTGAAAGCATTATCACACCAGGATATCCAGAAAAGCAAGTTTTTAATCCATTCTCTTAGGGTTTTTAAACAGCCCTATGGCCCTTAAGAGCTGCATAGCATGCTGATGGTTGAGGCATGCCACACTGAAAAAAAAAAACAGAATTTAGAAAGGTCATTTTTTCTTAAAATAAGTGCACTTGTTCTTGAATTGAGAAAGTAAAAGAGACATTTTGCCAATGGAAGAAGACAATTTACATTTAAAATAAGAAAACACAATTACATTGTCTTATTTCAAGTCCATTTTGCCTAAATATCTTATTTCAAGTTCAAAGTACTAATTCCATTGGCAGGTCATCTTATTTACCTACTCAAATTAAGGGTAAATAAAATTAATTTCATAATTTTTTTACTCATTTGTGGATCATTTTTCTAGTGCATAAAAGAGATGCATCCAGTAGTCAAGAGGATAGGGGGCTGTGAAGGACATGGGTTGGGCACCTCTGCAACACTCAAATGTGATCACAAGATGTGGTCCAAAAATATTCTCATATTTTCACCTTCTAACTTCTTTATAGATCATCTGAATATAGGTTAGGGGTTAGTCAAGATCAAAAATATAGCCCATATAGATTTTTTCTTGCTTTTAATCTAGCAATTTGATGTGTTATGATGTTTGCTGTGTCACTTGTTAGCGAACATATCTGTGTGGAGGAAGCCAGGGTTTGTGGCATAGGGAATAAACTGTTTCACTATGATGGACAGTTTAACTCAGGCTGATGGCAGCACTTAAAAAGTTAGTATAGGGTGCATTTTGCATGCAGCAGCATCCTCTAGTTTCTTAAATGTCTGGATTAATGTCACAGGAACATTCTGGCTGCCGTGAACTTCTCAAAGCCCAGATTTAGTAATATCATACCCTGAAAACATGGTAGTGATGGAATCATGCTCACACTTTTTTTTTTAGATGGAGCCTAATGTTTTTGTCCGGGTGAACTAAGATTTTGAATTGTTCTAAATCAATGTTCTTTGTTTCTAAAAAAAAAAAAAAAAAATGAAGTACAGTCTGTTTCCGTTTTATATTTTGCACCAAACAGATTAGTGTGTTATCTGTGTTCCATTTTTCTGTTTTGTTTTTGGCTACATTTTGCCCATTTTGCAGGATGTATGGCATAAGTTTAAAGGTTCAAGAAGCCCTTAAATTATTTATTTAGATCTTTTACTTTTGAGAAAGCCAGGCATTTTTAAATTATTTTTAAAGAAATTATTATAGAAGACGCTTGTCTTGCTTGTGCTTCATGACTTTTAGTCAGGCAGGTGTAGACATGTTTTAGGAAAAGCTTCTTTATAGTCAAAGCTCTACTCCATTAGAATTTAAGATGTAAATATAAATTCTTAGCAACACAAATGCTTCAAATGAAAAGTGAACTTTGAGACCTTCAATTCCCCCCACATATTTGAGCGAACTATGTCCATGCACACATTCTTTGGCCTGCATATTCGAGATTCGAGAACTTTATACTTAAAGAGAAAGGATTTAAGGTAATTTAGAGGTCAAAGCTCCCCCTTGTGGTCAGAAAAGACATGTCATAAATTATATTTACTTTTATCCCCTTTTTTCTATTTTAAAGTTTTTATGATTATGTTGCATTCATATTTAACATCTAACTCCCCTAAGTTAAATGTTAAGTCCAGTTTCTTTTTTTTGTTGTTGCTATCTTTGCATCCTTACAAGTCATAAAATCTTTTTTTTTTTTCCTAAATTTGCTCTAATTGTAAACAGACGACTCGGGTGACGACTTCCCCTCATCATCGGTGGGCGGAGGACAGGGTGGGGGTTCCCAGAACTCGGAGGTCCAGTCCACACTCAGAACGCTTGGCAGTAAAGTGGAGGATCTCAGCACCTGCAACGATCTGATCTCAAAGCACGGATCTGCCCTGCAGAGGTCAGTGTAACACAGCTCATCACCTTACAGACGGCATCACTCAGACTTTGTTTTTCCAGTTTTACTTCTGACTGAATTATTTTACTAAGACTTAAACCTTAAACAGAATACAACCCTTTTAGTAAATCTGTCTTGATGCATATGTATTTCAGGTCTTTATCTGAACTGGACAGTTTACGGCTGACCGGAGAAGCTGGGGATAAAATTCGTCAGGTGACAGAAAGAGCCACGCTGTTCCGTATAACCTCTAATGCTATGATTAATGTAAGTGTCACCCGCTCCATCTATGAAGATGTTATGATAAAAGGATTGTGGTAATTCATGTTATTTGCTTAATTAACAAAAAAACAAAACATTTTTTCTTTATAATGCCACTCCTAAAGCTGCATAAAACACTTAATAATAACTTATTATACACTAAAGCTGGCCTTTCTTATAATATTTTTTGTTTGATAAAACCAAAAATATTCCTCCTTTCTTTTATATCAACCTCTTTTTATTTTGTGTATTCTGTGTATTGCCCCCAGGCCTGCAGGGACTTCCTGACCCTGGCACAAACTCACAGCAAGCGATGGCAGAAAGCCTTGCAAGCCGAACGAGAGCAGAGGGTCCGGCTGGAGGAGGCCTTGGAGCAATTGGCCAAACAGCACAATCACCTGGAGCGAGCTTTCAGAGGGGCCTCGCAGGCTCACAGCAGTGCGGACAATAAAGGTGAAGGTGACTCACAGTGGATCACACCTATTTGTTTCTCTTTCTGTTGCTCACTCATCATAGCCTTTTAAATCTGGCTTTGCCAGAAATCCTCAATCAGCAAACTGATGATTCATACATGATAATTAACTTAAACAGATGCATTTTTATGTTGCATTTCTAAGCATTTTCACTTTAAAACTTCAATAACATCACATTTAAACTCGCCTGCTGTCTGCTCCCTACCATTAATCCCACAAAACGTAATGGCGATATACACGTTAGAGTTCCCTTGATGACAGCGGCTGCTACTGAGCTGAATCCTTACCGTTTTCCATTGAAGTGAAAGAAAAAATGAGCCAATTGTTATTTTTCAGGTGCTGCTGGGCCTGGAAAAGGTGAGGCCAGCGACGAGGATGACGATAACGAGTTTTTCGATGCGATGGAGGACGCACCTGAGTTCATAACCGTACCTGCAGACCCTCAGTTTCACAAGTCAGTGTCCCTTTCTTCAAGCACATCACAGATTTATCAAACATATTTCCTCCTTTCTTTGTATTTTGTCTTGCATGTAAATGTTTGTTGTGGGACACTCTGAGGTCGTTAATAAAAAAGCCTTTTTTAATGTTTTTTTCTAATGTTTATAACTTCCGAGTTTTGTTAACAGAAGATCAAAACTGATTCTTACTATTGTATAGATATTAGAGAATTGTTAAAATAGTGAAATGAGATTTATTCACGCTGCCTGTTTTTCCTTTTGTTTTGTAAATGAGGAAAACATTTTCAAATGTCGCTGCTCGGCAGAGGTGCTGGCTTTCAGTTAGCCAGCTAACCAAAGGTTTGCAGCAACATGTGGGGGAAGAGTCCGCATCATGTTGGGCTGATTATTTATACAGCCTTAAAAAAAAAAAGAAACAAAACAACTAAAAGAGAATAAAATAATATTGCTTTCATTGTTTGAAATGATGTTAAATCTTAACAAAGAGTGTAATAGAAAAAGGTGTTACAGCTGTGTTTTACCCTCATCGATGTAGCTTAAAGTACTTAGAAACATCCAACTAATGAATCACTTATACAACATTTCTTTTTTTTCCATTTCTTTCAGACGTTCAAGCAGCAATGCGAGTGGTTTGAATAGTGACATGTGTTCAGATGATCAGTCGGTAGGTCTTCGTTTCTTGCTTGGGTTTTTTTTTTTTACAAACATGAAAAACTCCATTTAATCAGAGACGTTTCCTGCGCGCAGCTCAATGAGGAGCCTCTGGCAATGAACCAGGAGTCCCCTTCACAGGAGCTGGTGCCGCTGAGGAAGAGACGAACGCGCATCCCAGACAAGCCCAACTACTCTCTGAACCTCTGGAGCATCATGAAGAATTGCATCGGCAAAGATCTGTCCAAGATACCAATGCCAGTGAGTAGTTAATTACACTAAACTGGCATCAGCTTTTATAGTTCAGGGGAAAACCAGAGAGGTAATAAATTGACAAAATAATTTTCTTCATATGAAATACTTAAAAGGAAGTGCACAGGGCGTTGGCACAGACGAGAAGGAAGAAGTTGGTTATTTTCTTCTCTGTGCGATAAACCAATATTATAACTATGCTCCACTTGAAGGATGTTAATCAGATATTTCTACTTATCTGTGGGACATGGTATTACACCCAGGTGCTCCTCAGTTAATTTAATTTGATCTGTAATCATTTTGCTCATTCAAAGAAAAAAAAAAAAAGTCAAAGTTTTTGAATTAAGCTGAACGTGCAGAGAAGCTACAGGCCAAAGCAGTTATAGCCGCTTTATTTATAGAGTGCCTTATAAAGCCTGGCGTACACTGTGCGATTTTTATCGGGGCGATTTTTACAGTCCTGTCTTTCGAATCTTTCGATCGGGCCAACTTTATGCCTGATCGGGGGGTTACAAGGGGCAATCAGCCCATCACGGCCACCTCCCTATCAGGAATCGTGAGGTTGGGAGAAAATCAAAACAAGTTTGCAAATCGTTCAGTAACATGCTCAAACAAGGATTCTTCTTTTTCTTCTTCCTCTCAGATGTAAACACAGCAGCATGGCAGAGATGCAGTGAGTGAAATGTAGTTCTGTCTGTAAAACTGAAAGACCGTAGTAGCCACATTTGCTCAGCCATATCTTTTGTTTTTTTTAATTATCGTCGCCTTTTCTTTTTAGGGCTTTCAGCACAAATTGCAGCAATTGCCAAGGCAGCGTGTTTCACTATAGTGAGCTTAATATTTCCCTTCTATTTGTTTGGCTTCGGATAGACGAGTCAGAGCAACTCCATCTCTGCTTTTTAGTCATGCGGTGTGAGCAGGTAGATCACACATAAATCGTGAGCTCTGAACTCACACTGCGGTTTATTCGTACAGTGTGAGCTGTAGCTGCGTACAACGACTGAAAAAATCGCACAGTGTACGCCCGGCTTTAGAGCCACAGCGGAAGCAAAGAGCAGAACAAAGCTAAACACTAAAACATCCATTAAAATAAAAAGAATATATAAATAGAGTTTAGGAACAACTAAAAAAAAACAACACAAAAAACAATTTAGGTTCACTCTCGGTCATTCTATTTATACCATAAATATGAGTCATGTCAAGCAAAGGACAAAAAGACTTTTTTAATCTATGTAAATATCACTTCCTTTGAAGCAGTTTTGGGTCTGAGTTTCCCTCGTCCTCCATGTTCATCTGTTCCACTCTGTTGATTTTGGCCCATTTTTTGACACATTCCGTTTTGAATTACTTACTTTACCCTAGAATATTTCTTACACATTTTATTAGAATAACAAATCAAAGCAAGTACTGAGTGCCTATAAGTAGCTGCTAGATTTTAAGTTTATTATTCTTATACATGTTTTTTTTTTTATGTTTTACTTGAGCTTTATCTGTTAAATCTGGTAAGAAATAAACCATGTGTATTTAAAAGTGAATCAGCTTTTAAATACACATTTATGTAAATCAAGCCTTGAACAATGACTAACATTGACCATAAGGGTGATTAAAGGTTTAAACATAACAGCCTGAAGCAGTATGACCTTGTTGCCTTTATTTTTATGACAATAGCAAAAACTTTTACACAATCTGATCTTAGGACTAAAACACGCCGCAGGGCCTTTTTACATTTCTTGGCACACGGCTCAGCTGTTAAAAGCCTGTTAAACAACAGGCTTTGATCCTCATTCCTGCAGAACCGGCACAGTGACAATCTTTAGGAGCCAAACTATGAACCAGAATAGAGTAGCTCAATAATGAGTTATTAAGACTTGTTTATTTAAAATACAAAGGAGGTCATCATGCCTGACGTCTCTGTATTGAATTTCTTCCTTTCTAAGGAAAGATTTTTTCTCAGCTGCTGCTTAATTTTGAGACATTGGCTATGCTGTAACACTGATGAAATGTGGATGCAGCTTAAGGTTCGCATGTTGCTTGATTTGAGATATTTCTGCACATCAAAAGCTGTTTTTGATTCATATATTTTATCCATTTTAAGCGATTCATTAAAGAGACAGACTTATTAGAAAATTTGACTTTAATTTTCGTAACCAGTTAAAAGGCTCAGTGTTGCTCTCCTTTTTCTGGGGGAAAATTGTGTCGTTAAACTTGTAAAACTGCATCACAATGATAGAATCTCTTTTGCCCAAAAGAACATCAGCGCTCATGATGCATTCATGCATTTGGCATCTTCAAAACCACATCAGCCATCGCCACGTGGAGCTTCCACAAACTGTTAAATTAACTTTGTTTTACTGTCCTCTAAAGGGTGGAGTTCTCCATGTTGCTTTTACATCTTTTTTTATTTTTATGTACTTGCCCTTAAATGGTTAGGATGCAGAACTTTGAACCTCCAGCCTCTTTAGCGCTGAGATTTTCTGGCTGTTCCCTCCTTCGTTCACACAGAACTTTGAAGTTGGCAAACTTCTTTTTATATTCAAAGCCTTGACATAACATTTCTAGATTATGAATCCTCTTTTTATTAGTATTTAAATGTTCTTAACTAACATTTCTTTGCTTAAATAGCAACATGAGGCCATATTTTAAAGTAATTTTGTGTTTTCAGCGCAAAGGCACAGCAGAATTACAAGTTAGGCTGCCCTGACTCTCAGGAATTAATAGCCCAACCTCGCTCAGTGTCTGTCAGTTCATGTTGAAGTGTTGCATTGTGTGGTTTTTAAGAACAGGGGAGTGGATTCACTTTTTGGCTGCAAACGATCCACACATAGAAATTTCTACATGTTTAAATTTGTTCTTATGTCAGAAAAGAGGTATGAGGAAGTTTATTTTGAACTAGAGATCTGATTCACGGCTTTGTTTTCTTCTTTGGCTGCCATCCCAGTGAAGGTCTTGTTATCATTTTCATATTGTGCTTATTTCTGGCACTAATTTGAAATCCTCATGTCTGCAAACCTGCCCACACACAAAACCACACTCAACGCTTTGGTATGGAAAACGAGGAGGAAGTAGTTGTTATGGTTTAAAGTGTTGATGATGAGAGCTGGACACACACAATTATAAAGAAATGGAAATGCTCTATTGCGGTATTTTATAGAGCTATGGTAGCTGTAGAGGGGTTTGGCTGAAGAGACTCAGCCAAGTAGGGATGTCAAAAACTTAACAGAAACTGTTTTTTTATAAAACTGTTGAGGGGGACCTCAAAAGTATTGTGGAGGATTTTTGTGAATAAAAAAAAACCCACCCTCTCCGCTTTAAAAAAAACACACCGGCTCCCGAGAGGGAACGTGTATTAAACGCGTGGGAGAACATGCAAAAGCCCATTTCTCGTCGTGCATGCTCTGTTTAAATGTTGCTGTTTCCAGCGCTCATACAAACTTGGCATGTCTAAACGTCCGCCCTAACCCATAAATCCCTCATTCACTATATAGAGCGGGGACTATATAGTGGACTTTATAGCCAACTCAGTTAACTGACCATTCGGACAGATGATTGCCACTTTTTGCTCCCAGTTGCTCATGTAACTCCTCCTCCACTGCGCGGTACCTGTGCCATCTTTGTTATTAGTTGCCACTGCCAGGTGGCGACAGCGGATCACTGTGACAGCATTATCCCATAATTCTTTGCGAGGAGAGCTCTCCACGCAAAGCATTCCAGGTTATAGCTGCCTCTTCTGAGGCCTTTCTTTTCTTTTCATACACTTGGTAGACCTTTTTCTCTTACAACCCTCTGCCATTATCAAAGAACCGCAGTGAGAAAGGTGAGCTTCAATGACTGGTTGAAACTAAAGCTCACCACAGATATACGCCTTTGACAGTTATTGACAGTTAGCAGGTCCACTTATTTAAATGATCCACCCGGAAATAAACTGGAAATATACTGGCACAAGATTTCAATGGAAAGCAATGTCAGATTTGCATCAAAGCAATGCAGACATGTTCAAAACAGATTGGATAAAATCAAGATTCAGCACTGTGTGCAGGTGCTTCAAGCATGGCTTGAAAAGATTTAGGACAGACCTTTCCTAATTATCCTAAAGAGTCTCACCAAGGGTAACTAAATAAAAAGTCACTTGCTGTGTTTCCTTGTCGGCTCAAGAAGCCTTGGGCTTAACTCTATGCTCTATTTGTTCACTTGTATGAAATGCTTCTCTCCAGGTGAACTTCAACGAGCCCATCTCCATGCTGCAGCGGCTGTCCGAGGACCTTGAGTATCACGAGCTGCTGGACAAGGCGGCCAAGTGCCACAGCTCCCTGGAGCAGATGTGCTACGTGGTGGCCTTCTGCGTGTCCGCCTACTCCACGACAGTGTACCGCACGGGGAAACCCTTCAACCCTCTGCTGGGAGAGACATTCGAGCTGGACCGCCAGAGAGAGAGCGGCTACCGCTCCCTCTGTGAGCAGGTACTTGGGTAAAATAAGAGGAAAATAATCATGCAGAATTGTTGAATATGACGAGCAGTGAAAGCCTTCATTGTTTTATCAATGGCTTCCAAGTAAGCAACAAAAAAAAAACATGCATTGTCACGCACACAATGTTAGGGATTAAAGCTTTGTGTTGCCATGCAGTCGATCGAATAATAGGCGGGAATTCTTTAATCTCTTTGAGGATGTAGATTTACTGAATGTCTGTTTTGTAATAGTCATTGTGCTTTAACTCCAGCTAGACAGCCACCCCGCATAATTTCTCCATATGAATTATTTTTTTAAATCGATTCATTTCCTTCACCAGGTGAGTCATCACCCCCCTGCCGCGGCGCATCACGCAATCTCTGACCGTGGGTGGACCCTCAGGCAGGAGATCACTGTTGCCAGCAAGTTTAGAGGCAAATACCTGTCAATCATGCCCTTAGGTGAGAGGTGATTTATAACAATCTGAAGTTGTTGTTGGGTTTAGTCCAGGGTGTGATTCAGTTTCTGCATTTTTTGTATGGTTGATAAAACAAAAGGACTACAGCAAATGGACATAGTGTTTATTTTTTGTTTCTTTGTTTCTTTTTTTTGCATAATCTGACATTGCTAGGGACATTTCTGACACACCTGTGTTCTTTTTTTCTGTTTGTTATTAGTCAGTAATGCGGTTACAGGATACTTAGTCTTCTTTTTTGTTGCACTCATTTTCTCCACAGGCACAATTCATGCCATTTTTGAGAAGAGCAACAATCACTACACATGGAAGAAGGTTACCACCACAGTACACAACATCATAGTTGGGAAGCTGTGGATTGATCAGGTGAGTGTTGGGTACCCTGTCTAAATTTAAGAAAAAAAGTTGAAACTTAAATGGGACCTTTACACCATTTACTGTACCAAACTGTACCTTTGAACTTAACAGTTCAATGGTTCCAATAAAAATAAAACTGTTTTGGAGAACCAGTTTTTCAATTAGTTATCAGGAAATGATTCTAGCTTGACAATAATCAAGCTGGGGATAAGAAACCTTTTGTGTCTTTTCTATTGATCATTCAGGTTATGTTTTTTTTTTTCTCTTTAGAATATTCTCATAGCCTGTGGAAGAGACACAGACTAGAGACCTGCAGCCAGATAAATTTTACACCAATGCTTGTCTGCATATTCATTGTTTAACACCAGGCCGATATGTTTTACCAAGTAAATC
The DNA here is from genome assembly GCF_000732505.1 of Cyprinodon variegatus. Taxonomy (NCBI): domain Eukaryota; kingdom Metazoa; phylum Chordata; class Actinopteri; order Cyprinodontiformes; family Cyprinodontidae; genus Cyprinodon; species Cyprinodon variegatus. The sequence continues at coordinate 227,615 of NW_015151438.1, forward strand.
TAAAAATGAAACTGTTTACGAACTAGTTCCTTTGCGTTTCTTTTTAGCATTTGCATTAAAAACCCAAAACAAATAAGTTTCAAAATCTTTTTATAAAGTGTCAATATCGGTCTTTGAGTTTTTCTTGAGTTCTATACTACAAATCTGCTGCTTTTTAATTTTCTTCCTTTGCTTTGCAGTTTTATGACTTAAAGACCTTATTCAATTTAATAAAACACCTCAAGCGACTTTTGCTTGAGAAATATAGATGATGCAACTGAGTATCCCAGGCTGCACAGGGTTTACTGTACAACTTCCTCAGCTTTCTACTTTGCACAAAGGTTATAATATAATAAAATGACAACTGGTTCGGTCTCGACTGAAAGTGTTTACCCCATGGCATTTATATTTATGTAAACTTAAATGGATAATTATTTTCAAATAGAAATAAATGGGATTATTATTCTTTTTTTAATGTATTGATAATTCCTTATTTGATTTCTTAAAAACTGAGAAACTCTGAGCACATCTGGGTGTTTTTTGGAGCTACTGAAAGCGTAAAAGTTTTAAATGTTTTCATAGCATCTGTAAAAACAACAAAAAAAAAACGTAATGTGAACATGACCAAATGGTCTCGTCACTGACAGCTGCCTAACTGACTTTGCCCGCCCGCCCACACACACAAACACACACATTCCTGCTGGTCTTTACTTGTTCTATACTTGCAAAAATCAGAAATTCGTGTTCAAGCAGCAAAACGCACATAAAAGTTCTGCCTAGTTACCTACTGGAGTGTTAAGGGCGCACACTTAATATTTCAGCTCGGTTTACTGGGTTTGTTTGCTGGGATGACTTGCAGTTCCTGTCTGTTGGCACCATTGTTGGCCTCGAAACCGAGGCAACACCCAGTTAGCTAGTAAAATGCCAGGTTTGTCAGCTGGCAGAAGTGATGTCTTCATCATCTGACTCACCGAACTGCCTAGATGTTTGTTTTTTTAAAGACATTTTCACCTTCGGTTTGTATTGGTATAAATCTGATAACCTTGTGGAAAGGAATAGAAATAAAGAATTTATGTTTTTCTGTATTTATGGTAAATGGTAAATGGCATGTACTTATATAGCGCCTTTATTCAAGTCAGGAGACTTGACCAAAGCGCTTTACACTAAATTCATTCACACACACACTCACACACTGATGGTGGCAAGCTACATTGTAGCCACAGCTGCCCTGGGGCTCACTGACAGAGGGAGGCTGCCGTATACTGGCGCCACCGGGCCCTCTGACCACCATCAGTAGACAATGCAGATTTATGCTGATGATATACTGATAAAACTGATTTATAAGTGGAAATCTGGGATTATTGAGGCCTGTTTGAATGAGGGCGGCCATTTTTGTTGCATTAATGGCAACTAGAAGATTCAACTAGAGATTCAAAAATGTTTGCCGGGTTTTTTTTTTCTCTTCTCCATGTAAATACGTATATAGTTTTGCCTAAGAATTATTCCACAATTGGCACTGCTAAGCACCAGGTTGGAGCATGGAGCACAGTAAACCAACAATCTTTGTAACAAGACTGAGCCTGGACAAACGAACCTGTTACAGTGGAAAATATAAAAACATATCTGTAGTGAAAAAGTGAAAAAACTTAATTAAATCTAGCTGGTAGAATATTGCTATGTTAACACATTTACATTTAATTGGTTGTTATGAAGCAGATAATTTCCTTTTTTTGTGTTAACTAACTCTTTCTGTCTCGCCTCAGTCTGGAGAAATCGACATAGTAAACCACACCACAGGAGATCGCTGCCACCTGAAGTTTGCTCCCTACAGCTACTTTTCCCGAGACGTAGCCAGAAAGGTCAGGAAGACACAGAAGCACCTTTACATAGCAAATCCTTTTTTTTTTTTTTCCCTGCTTTTGTTACTTTGAGCTGCGTGTCCTGTGTTTAAAGGTGACGGGGGTAGTGATGGATAAAGACGGGAAGGCCCACTACGTGCTGTCGGGCACATGGGATGAGAAGATGGAGTTCTCCAGGGTCATGCAGAGCAGTCGAGGAGGAGAGAACGGCGCCGAGGGCAAACAGAAAACGGTTTATCAAACCCTCAAGGCCAGGGAGCTTTGGAAAAGACACCCTTTACCGTAAGGACTTATCTTTTGCAGAGCTTTGTGAAGCCTGTCGTGCAAGGTCAGAGGTGATGCATAGCTAAACATTTAATAACTGTTGTTTATTTGAGCCACTTCTTTTGTGGAGTTAATTATAGGTTTTACTGCACAACCTTTTAATAAATCCTGAAGGTGAAAGTTTAGTGCCAGCACGAGTCACTGTCACAAAAATGATTTAAGTTTAAATCATTTTAGCTGACCAACTAAGTTACAATTGAGCCTGAAGTATCAAAGTAAAACAGAAAAATGACAATTCATTGCACACTAATTAAACAATGTTTTAACTTTAAGAAGGAAATCACACCCTTACATTTCATTGGACTACCTAGCTTTATTTCTTATGTATCAGCAATGAGTTTATATAGTATTAATAGACACATGCAGCAGTCGTGGCCTATTTATGCTGACCTAGATAGATCGTCACATATTTTAAAGTAGGATTGGCCACCTTACGTCTACAAAGAGCTATTTTTCCTGGAGTACTATTTCCAAGTGGATTACCAATTGTTATAGTCTTAATAGAGAAAATGCGGCACACATTCTAACATGCGTGAGTAATTAGTGTCATTACAGATAGAGATCAGAATGTACAGAACTTAAAAAGGATAAAATACTCTGGGATCAAACTCATGGCTCTCACCTTCTCAACAATCAATGTTAGAAGTGTGACTGTACAGAACTTAAAAAGGATAAAATACTCTGGGATCAAACTCATGGCTCTCACCTTCTCAACAATCAATGTTAGAAGTGTGACTGTACAGAACTTAAAAAGGAAAAAAAAACAGCTGTGAATAAACACCTGCATCTCTGGATTGCACGTAGACTGATAGGAAGGTTGAAAGGTAGAGGAAAGTCCAGTTTCTCAGGTGGCAACAGTATCTCTAAATGTGTCTGTCTCGTTATCAAAGAGCAATGTCTCCTTTTTTACTCATCAAACCTTGTTATATATTCTAGTGGAAGCGTCATGATAATATAACTTAATTTACTAGAATCCATTGCTACTCAAACTTTGTTTGACTTCATGGTCAGCAGAATGTTGTGGTCTCCTTCCCTCAGCCTTAAAATCCAGGGTTTATCCAAGAATCCTGCACCAGAATTGTCTTCTCACTAAAAGATGACTCAAAAGAAATCAATGTTTTTATATATAGTTTCTTGTTAGACAGCATGAGTCAAGGACAATCTTTGAATTTCTTTGAACAACAAAAGTTGCCTAACTTTTTGTTTGTCTCTACAAAGACGTAAAGTTTTCTGGTTCCTAGCCTTGGTTGTTTGAGGTTGATTCACATAAATATAACCTAAAACAAGTCTAACAGCTCAAGTGTAAATAGTTTGCTACCATCTGATTTATGCCATGATAGGCTGAAGTGTTTGTATTTGCAGCGACGGAGCAGAATCCATGTACTACTTCACCGCTCTGGCTCTGACCCTGAACGAGCCCGAAGAGGGGGTGGCGCCCACCGACAGCCGGCGCAGGCCCGATCAGCGCCTGATGGAGGACGGTCGCTGGGAAGAGGCAAACGGCGAAAAACAGCGGCTGGAGGAGAAGCAGCGCAGCGCCCGGCGTGAGAGGGAGCGAGAGGCTGCGAGCCAGCGGGCCTCAGGCCAGTCCGAGGAAGGTAAGAAGAGAGCGCGCTAGCTTCCTGGTTTGGGTTTCTATACGGCTATCTTTGGGGAAAACCTGTAGCTAATTAGATAAAAACAAATCTCTGTGATCCCGCCCTTCTCTCTTCTAAAAGCTGTCGATGAGGATTCTTTTGTTGATCACTCCATGAAAAGCAAGTATCCCTCTTCTATCTGCCCACAGTCACTACCTCCCCCCCTCTTTCTATATCTATAAAAATGTCCCCCACACGTTTTCACAAGCCGTCTCTCTTACAGGTGCACCCCATGACACCCACAAAGCGCTGTGGTTCGAGAGCTGTGAGGACCAGATCACAGGTGAGCGAGTTCACATCTACAAGGGAGGCTACTGGGAGGCAAAGGAGCTCGGCACCTGGGAGGGCTGTCCGGACATATTCTGACCCCTGAAGCGCTCTGATTGGACTGAAGCACATCGCAGCCGCACGGACGGCTCCACAACGTCCCGATTGTCCCCCCGCTTGGCGGCTGCTTCCCTACAGCGGCTCTCTGTTCTAAGAGAACCACCCCTTCACCGCCACCTTCACCATCCCCCCGGATGGTCGCTGTTGTCTAAGAGGCACAGAGACGTAGAAGGATCTGGCCTTCTACATCCTACCAAGTCTCAGAATCGGTATCCCCTTCGTCATGTAAACAAGAGGACTGGGAACGATTTATCATCTTTTTCTTTTGTTTTTTAGGTTTCTTAGTTGGCTCGGTGCGGGCAAATAAGCAGTGCTTCCAAATTAATTTGAGTCTGTGTCCAAGTCAGATAAGAGGCTTCTCTTTCCTGTGTGATGAAACAATCCACACAGCACCATCTAGTCTGGTCGTAACGCTAAGAAAAAATAAATAAATGGGTAAAACCTGGCTAATATATACAGTTATATTTAAATATGCTTAAACTTTGATTGAAATGTCAACTGGTGGCCTTGGAAATGTTTCTGTTTCTCTCTGATTTAGTGTCTTAATATAAAAAAGTGAAGGTTTGCTTGTTGGTGTGCTTGTGAGTAAGCCATCCTATATGCTGTTTCATTTCTAAAAATTCCCAGCTGCCATGGATCACAGTGTGCTGGAGAAAAGACTTGATCTTCTAGAACACTTACTGACCATCAACACTGTCATTTTATAAATGGAAGATTTTTTTTTAACAAGGACTAAAGGAAGATAAAACTGTAAAAATAAGAATCATAACTCGGTTACAAGGTTTAAAGATGTATCGCCTTAAAAAAAAAAACAACCATCCTGGTCTCATCCGCTGTGTCGTCTGATAAAAGAACAAAATACCTGCATTCATATGTAGTTTCTTGTACAAACATTTTAAAAGTTTTGGAAATTAACAGCAGGTTGGGTATTTTTTTCACTTGCATCTCACTTAAATATTTCTATTCAGTGCTGAATAAAAATAGGAATGATGGGTTTGTAAAGTTTGGGTACGCAAAGGAGAAGTTAAAAACAAATATTTGAGGTGAAAGTAGATATAACAACCCCCCGCCCCTCCCCTGTTTGTCTGCTGAGGAGTATTGTTTATATGCAAGTTTAATTTAACACCAAAAACAAGTCAAAATGTTTCCTCATGCGTTGGTGTGTGTGTGTGTATGGGTGTGGATTTAATAAATTTGTAAGTGTACTTAAAAATGAAGAATTCAGACACAAAGATGTGGCGGATCACAATGAATTTATACATGTATAGAAATTCACGTTCTAGTGTTGACAAATGTAGGTTTTTTTTTTTGTTTTTTGGTTCTTGTAAAGTGGGAGGACTGTCTTCATTTTTCAGAGAAAAAGGGAATTATGTACTTGACTCAGAGTAGGGACTTGACATTGTTCAGTATTTTGTATTAATACAAAAAAAAATCTGTAATAAATACTGAAATGTCAAATATTTTCTCATTTTGATCTTTTATTTGATGGGTACATGTTTATTAAAGCAACGATGTTCAAACATATTTGAAATCTTTTAAATAAAAATGTAGTATTTTTTTATAACTGCATTATTTTCAGTATGATCTCGGCATAGAATATAATTTAAAACCCTTATTCTCACATATAAAGCCTTAAATGGCCAAGTTCCATCTTACATCAGAGATCTGATTGTTCCTTATGTTTCTAACAGAGCACTTTGCTCTCAATCTGCAAGTTTACTAGTGGTTCCTAGAATTTCTAAAAGTAGAACGGGATGCATACGTTTTAGTAATCAGGCTCCTCTCCTGTGGAACCAACTACCAGTTTTAGTTCGTGAGGCAGAAACCCTGTCTACTTTTAAGACTAGGCTTAAAACCTTCCTTTTTGACAAAGCTTATAGTTAGTGGCTCAGGTTATTCTGAGCTATCTCTATAATTATGCTGCTATAGGCTTAGACTGCTGGAGGACATAGGGACCCATTTTTCATTATTCTGCTTCATTCTATCTATTCTCCCATCCTACGTTCTGCTTTCTCTGCTTTTTCTCATAGTAGCTTCATTTGTTCTGTTCCTGTTTGACGGTGACGCCATCCTGGACAGAAATATCTGCTGTGCTGCTGCCATCAACACCTTTATTTATAAATGTTGGACTTTGGCCTGTTTTTAAGTCTAGTCCCATTTCTCTGACTGACTGGCTTGCTGGATGTCCTCTCGTCATCCTCTGATGTGGGAGTTGGCTCGGAGCTCGTCTGCGAGGCTGTGTGTCTCCAGGACAATTCCGCCTGTGAAGCTGGTTGACAGTTGCTTTTTGTATCTCGGCTTCTTTCCTCTTGAACCCCAGTCGGCCTCAGCAGATGGCCACTCACACTTAGCCTGGTTCTGCTGCAGGTTTCTTCCTGTTAAAAGGGAGTTTTGCTCTCCACTGTCGCTACAAGCATGCTTGGTTTGAGGGATCGCCTTCAGGTCAACATAGATAAACTGCCTAAATTAACTGAATTGAATTGTAGCTACATTAGCTTAGAAGAATGGTGGTGGACTCATTTGCAATTTGTTCACAAACCTACAGAGACAAACAACCACTCACTCTCACACCTAAGGAGAATTTAGAGAAGCCAATTAACCTAACAGTCATGTTTTTGAACTGTGGGACGAAGTACCCGGAGAGAACCCACATGCTCGGGGAGAACATGCAAACTCCATGCAGAGAGACCCTGGGTCGGGTATTGAACCCACAACCTTCTTGCTGCAAGGCTGCAAATGGAAAAGTTTCAGTTTCACCTGGTTTAAATTCTCAAAGAAAATAATTTTTAAGGAACCTTTTGCTACCGGAATGTTAACGAATTAATAAAAAAAAAATTAACAGATGAATCAATTTGCAAAATGATCATCAGTTGCAGCCATACTTGTATGTTCAACCAGACTTTGTTGATGAGTCCACGCTCATCAGCCCTTCCCTCTGTATCTGTGTACGATTAGGTTTTCAATAATCTTATCAAATTGAAATCAAAGCTATACATAAAAACATGTTTGAGTTGATCCCATAGGGATTTTTGAGGTGCCACTTGATGAACTGATTTTTGGTTTAACCTGTTTTATCTTCATCAGCTATACCCTTTCCTGTTTTGCTCCTAACTAGAGGAACTGTTCCTTCCTCTCCACGCATCACAGGCGTCACTCTTCTCTGTGTCATGCCAGCAGGTTTTAACTGAAAAGCCCGCTGGAACCTACCATCCTATACACGGAGCATATAGAGAAAAGGATGTGAAGGGAGGGTGGGGTTGTTTGGCTTGAACTCGCATCTGTTTGCGACCAGAGGAAGAGAGGGATGCTCTGTGTTTCCACTCTCAGGACACACCCTGGCTATCCTAGAGCGGCGCAGTGTGATTATGCAGGGCAACTGCAGCCTTGTACAGGGGGTGAGATGGGAATGCTGAATCAGTGAAACTGCATAAAAGGTACAGGAGAGTGTAAACGGGTGGGTAAATGGCAGGGAGAGAAAGGTAAAAGCTGGGGAATTTGTTGGAGAAAGATGAGCTGCATGATTCCTTTTCCCTCTTTTCATTAATAATCTATTCAGTGAACATTTTTACCGGTATTTCCCAAAGAAACTTTAAACCGAAGTTAATCTCAGTGGTGACTTTGTTCTAAATCAGCAGGCCTGAGAACCAAGGTAAGAGATTTTTCTTTCTGCTGTGCTGTGGCGTCCAAAGCTGATGTCACATTGGCCCGTTTTATTTCAACATTTCGGCACACAGAGTAAAACATGGAAATCACAACCACTTTAAACTCTTGTTAGATGCAGGTGGATGAGCCGTTGCTTTTGCCAAGGTTATCCCGAGTTGCTGTTTGTGGCGGGACGCATGGCAACGAACTGTCAGGAGTGTACTTGGTGCAAGAGATGATGAAAACACAGAAAGGGGGAGAGGACAGAGAGCCCGCGTCTGTGTCGATGTTGCTGTCCAACCCTCGGGCCATGCAGCATTGCCGCAGATATGTTGACATCGACCTGAACCGCTGCTTCACCCATGCAACCCTCAAGTAAGGCAATAATTTGGTTGCCAAAGCATCCTTTGTTTGTCACACCTACATATTTTTAGATCATCATCATTTTTGCTTTGGAATAGAGATATATTTCTGCTCTTTGTTGAATTATGAATTAAGTTTCATTTAATGAATTTTTATAAGGAAGCAGTGTTCTGTTTTACTGACCAATTATACCCCGAACTGTAGAATGAAGAACATAATTAGAACCTTTCCGGCAACATGAAGTGGGCAAACAATATAAGAAGAGATGATTTGAGCATCTTTTACAGATGATATTTAGTTTGTTTTTTCGAGGTTTAACATCCCAACTTTAAGTCACAGTGTTGGGAGTTTGATGCAACCCCCTTTGCATCTTCAAGACCTGGACGACTTGCCATAAATGATTGAACCTATTGCAGAATTTCTGGTCAGCATTTTGAGATCTTGAGGTCAAGATTAGGCTGCAAAAAAGGATCAGAAACACTCCAGGAAGTCTGAATTCTTCAAGTTTGAGACACAAAAGGTTTTGAAGTAGTCTGGTCAAAGTCTGATTTAAATCGGTTGAGATGATATAGCATGACTTCATTCACTCCTATATATGAAAACCATTGAATAGGGCTGAATGAACATTTTATTACAACACTCTTGGTTGTTGTGGTAAAGTTTTTTGTGTGTGTGTGTCCTAGTGGCCCCATATCAGAGAGGGCCCCCTATGAAATCATTCGGGCTCGTGAGCTAAACGCCATGCTGGGTCCCAAAGGCAGCCGGGCGGCAGTGGATCTCGTCTGTGACCTCCACAACACCACTGCCAACATGGGCCTGTGCTTCATCGCCTATTCCGACTGTGACTGGATCTGTCTTCACATATTCAAATACCTGCAGGTAAACACACGTTACTTTTTCCTCACTTTTAACCACAGAAAGATGAATGGAAATATAAGTGGAGAACTAGCATCTAGACCTACTCAAAAGTTTTCCAAGTGGTCTTAATGCCATTGTTGATAGTTGTCAAAGAACTCAAGTTTTTTATGTCTTTTTTTCTCCTTTTCTGTCTTGTCCTTGTAGCTGTTCATAATTTTATTGTTCTTTGAGCTTAAATTAAGAAGTCGAAAGAAATTGAGCTGGGTTCAAAAATGAAAAATAATCGCAGGGCTGAGTGATACGGCTTAAAAATCTAATCCTAGATGTTTTTTTTGTACTAAAGTTGTTTTATTTGTATTTTTCTCTCCCTTAAGTTTCATGACAGATAACATGCATCACTTTTACACCTGGGAGTTGCAGCTCATGGTATACTTTAGTGAGATATTTTATTAGTTATGAGATGTGATGAAATTATGTAACTCTGAGCTTTGGAAGTCCAAGGAGTGTATTGGTGGAAAAATTTTAGATTTTCCTAAAATGAAATCTTCATAGACAGCAGCTGGTTATTTGGCTTCTGGACTTCAGGTTTAAAGTCTTTTGACTCTTTTCAATTAGTTTATGTTCATTAAAGGTACAGTGTATAATAATTACAGGGATTTACTGGTATAAATGCAGTAAACTACCTATATATATATATATATATATATATATATATATATGTTATTTATTATTACCTAAGAACTAAAAGTCTCAGTCTTTATATTTGCCTTTGCCTTAGAAACTGCTATTTATAATTACATAGGAGTGAGTTTGCATTTGTGGAGGCAGACATCTTTTGAGCTACGGCAGCACAGAACTGACAAACTAGTGACAGTAGAAATCACCATTACACTTAAATGGGACTGTGGTAAGTTATAGGCCTGTATACAGACCTACACAGACCAATAAAATACTATTTATAAAATTATTTGTGTAAACTAGACTTATACCGACCATGACGGGCAACTGCCCATTTATTATAAATACGATCAAGCCTCTATTGTTGCGTTTGTCATTTTTTTTGAGCAAACTCGCATCTTTCTCCTGCACATAGTCCATGTTAGTTTTGGTCAGAGTGCCCAAAACGGGGATGAATCACCTGGACGACAGAGGTAGGGTGAGACGGCGTTCAAGAGCTCAGGCAGGAGCAGCGGGGAATCCATGTGAGAACAGCAGCTGTGGGAACTCCATAACTGGGACAAGCCGGCCAGCTATGCTGCCCTTTTTGGCTAATGAACCACAGAAGCAGTGGTGGCAGCTTGCCGCCACCAACTAAGAAAGAGCTGAGGAGCACAACGGCAGCTTGGAAACAGCACTGATGGCCCAGAAGAGGCTAGAGCTGGCCCTGGATAACTAGAGGCTAACCACGGAGGATCGAAACAGAATGGCAGAAAATCGGATCAGTCTGCTTGGCAGGGAAAGGTCCAAAGGCTGGGTAGACTGGCTACGGCTTATCATGAGGAGGACGGCATGACATGGAAGGACCCCGCCAGGGTAATAGAGCAGTAAGAGGCAACAACAGGCCAAGGCTAGACTCTAAAGGCTAATTGATGGATATAAACGGAGGATCATAGGAGACGGTGGGCAAATTGAGTGGCATAGCAGGATGAGAGGAGGGATCAGTTGTTCCCTGTCCCTACTGGAGGTAGGATATGAAACAGTCCTTCTAGGGCTAAATTAGACCATCTTTTTTTTAAAAGCCACCAACCTCTCAACAGCATTTCCCACTTTAACCTTCCATTTTGATTTAAAAAAGCTCGTCTCAGCGGCTACCTTAACTTAAACAATGGTCAATCCATGATATTTTCATGATGTATTTGAGAAAACAATATTGAACAATTTATGGATTTGATGCTGCAATCTGTTGTAATAAACATCATCTTCACTTGATGCGGATATTGCGGAAGGCATTTTGCAGCATGATGGCCTCTGTGTTGTTTAAGGGTGTGGGGGGTTCATGTGGCAGCAGTTTGACCATTAGATACACATTACACATTGTAGCTTTCAATTTAACCATTTAGACTAGTTTTTAACTAATATCTCTTTGTAAACAAACTTGTTGATACTAAAATATGAGTTAATGCCTGATAAACAGTGTTTTAGTTGGTATTTACATTAATAGTAAAGTTTTAGTTGCAAGGTGGCTTTTCTGCTTTGAGGAGAGCGTGTTTGTTTTCACTGCATAAGCCCTTTGTTCGAGGTATGTTGCCTTTTTTCTTGTGCTTCTGATGAGAAAACTGATAATCTTTGGTGATTGTATTCAAAACAAGACAGCTGATCCTGGCCAACTTCAGTCAATATCGCTATTTCTGCTTGGCTCTTCACATGTTTAAAATATTGTAAGTCAAATGTTGTCTTTACATCTAACCAAACAAACAGGAACAACCTGTGCCTTTGTAACTGATTGTAACATATTGCTGACAGATACAATTTCAAACTGGTTCTATGCTATGCTGTCTAAGTCCACTCATAACAGATAGCTTTGCAACCTACTGGTTCATACCTTATGTTTTTGTACGCCTTATTGATACATAGATTGATCAACAAATAAAAAATCTTCCTTGCACTTTGAATAAAAGTCTAAAGTTGAGCTAAGTTCTTCCTGCTTTCTGCAGTTTCCTAAGCTAAATAATTCAAATGTCAAGAATCGCTCCAATTTAAATTCTTAAGCTTTCTAAACTTTTCTTTCCAATCTGATCTTTCCAATTTATTTTCACATGTATTGGTACAGGCCAATACCACAATGCATCAGTTGATTCATTAACATTCAGCAGCCATGCCTCGAGATAAAATAAGCCACGTGTTTCTTCTCCCAACATCTGCTTTTGTTAATGTTTTCAGTAATTATTATTTTTTTCTTTTTAAGAAAAGCTTCTGTAGCTTTTGTTATTATGGTGTCATTTTTATCCCGCAAATAGAGAAGCCAAAATATTTGATCCCAGAAAACCTGGCAGCACAGATGATAAAAATAATAATCATATCTGCATCGGTCTAAAGCAACCTGTATCAGATTATCTTTAACCTCAAATTAGATTGCTGGGATTAAAAACATCATTTTAGTTGTTACCTTAATGACATGATTGTTTAATTATGCAACATATTGATGACTAATAAAGCATAGGGTGGTTTTACGGACAGTGGGAAATACTTTATTTATTTATTTATCTTTAGTTATACGACTCGATCTTTATGAATTAAAAAATAATAGTTTTAAAATTGAAAAATGATTTTTTTTTTTTTTTACTCAGCCCTAAAGCTAATGATGCAAACTAACATGAAACTCTGGCTGTTTAAAGGGAACTTGTAAGAAAATGAGAAATACTCAATACTTGCTTTTTAGGAAGCTAGTCTGCATTCCTCGGTCCAGTGAGTGACCTGATTTAAATGGATCCTTTATTAGAAAACTGAGGTTTCATTTTTCTTTTAGAAGCAGATGCCAAATATGCCGATGAGATTCATCCATTTTGATATTCCTAATAAAGAATCATATTCCCTCGATTCAATCGGAAAACACGGCTTTGGTGAGTTTTTAACCCTTTGCTCTTAATATATAAATGCATCAAAACCCACTGAACTGACTTCCACTTTGAAACCCACCTTTTTGCAGCTATGGAGATCGGCCCTCAGCCCCACGGCTGTGTCAAGTCAAACATCTACACGGCAATGAAAGAAGGTGTGCAGCACATGCTGGACTGGGCAGGCTATTTTAACTCAGGTGTGTATAATGACCCCGGTTACCTGTATAGCTTTTAACAGCTCACATTCATACCCACAAAATTGATTAATTGTACTGATCTTACAAGTTAAAGTTAATTATCTTAGAGCTCACAGTCAAACTTTAGCGTTTTTACTAAAAGGTAACTATGCAGAGATACCCATCCTAACATCATGTTAGTATCATAAAATCCTCATTTTTGTTAAAAGAAAGCCTCGGTTTTTAAGGAAGTGGGGTTAAGACCCTTTTCTTCTCCAGGTTGTGTGTTTGAAGGAGGATCGGTGGAGGTGTTCACCTTGGTTAAAAACATCGACTACCCGAGAGAAGGTGGGACTCACAACATCACAGCAACCATCCATCCCTACCTCCAGGTAATTAAACATCTGCAAGCAAGTTGTCTTTCTATTTAGAAATTGCCTAGAGGTGGAATCAATGTAATGACTGCTGAGACAACACAGTGAGACAATTAGCTAGGAGGTTGAAGTTGAAGCTGCTATCAAAAAAAGGTCATTAGATGAGTTATGCTGGGAGTACCCTTGCAATTCAGCCCTGGAGGCATGTCTGTATTCCAGCTAATTATTAGAAGGAAGAAAACATGTTCTACACAATAGAAGCTGGAGCACTATTTCTTAAGGTTTAATAACTGGACAATGTTTTATTCAATATCATAATTTACACAATGAGCTAACAATCAGTTCAAATTACCAGGTTGTTCTAATTCTGTTTTGTTGATTTCTTCTCTGCTATGGTTCATGTTAAGTCCAGATTTTTGTGTATGTTTGGTGTACAGGATGTCAGCGGGGTTATAAAAGGTACGGAAATGTAAAATAAAAGATACGTAAATGTAATCTGATGTTTTTTTTTTTTCTTCTTTTTTTAATGATTGCCAAATTGTTTTTAATGTTACACCGAGCTAATAGGGCTCAATAAATGATAACTGGCAGCAACTGTTTGGGAAGAGTCACGAGAAAGACATTTTAATAACAGCCATGATCTGTTTGTCTGCGTGAAGGTAAGTCTTTGGTCTGTTTTAGCCTTACTTGTTACATTTTCAGATATTTTAATAACAGGTTAAAAAAAATTCTTGTAGTTTTTTTTTTTACTTTAGTTGTGATCCTGCCTCCCTTTTTTTTCTCTCCCCATTTTAAGGATAAATATTGCCTTTTGTAAACCCCCATACATTCATAATTTATTCAAAGTTTTTATGCATTTTCACTAATGATTATATTTTTGATAACCTTTCATAGATCCTTGCCTAGGTTTTAACCTCCGCTAAATGCATGTACCTGATATAAAGCTTTTCTTTTTTAATGCTGTGGTATTAAAACAACATTTTATAAACTGACCTAGGTATTACATTGGTTTGGAATATATAAAATGATTATTCAGGTAATTTTTCTGCACTTCTTAAAAACTCCTGCATAACTTAAAAGGGTTAGATCCATTACTAAATGATTCATGTGACCAAGAGCTGTGCTTTATGACAGCTTGAATCCCTCTTAAAAAGTACTGCACCAAAACAGACACTTACCTGCCTATATACACATTTGACTCTGATGTAGGATTTAATCTGGAGAAGTGAACATGACCTTGCATTACCAGATTCCAAAGCACAAAAGAAGACAATTTAATTTTGCGACAGTGCAGTGCAGCCTGTTGCCTTCAGGGGTGCTAAACCTCTATGCTACAGGTCCAGCGCCTTAGTGGCTAAAAGTGCTGCTTTAAATATGTTGCTCCAGCTTCCTCCCACAGTTCAAAAAGGTTAATTTTATTACACTAAATTATCTTTAGGTGAGATTCTGTGTGTTTTTGTGTCCGTTTTACTGTGATCTACTGGCCACCTCTCCAGGGACAGAGTTCCATTTATTCATAAATTCTCTCCTCTTGTTTTCACATACAGCTTAATCTCCTTTCAGTCAGGGTTTAAAATGTGGACATTTTTGTTTTTGACAGGACCGAGACTTCTGCCTGCTGCACCCCGGAGACCCTCTGTTCCAGACGTTCTCAGGAGAAACCCTGCTATATAAGGGCAAAGAACCACTTTATCCCTTCTTCATCAACGAATGTGCCTACTATGAAAAGGGCATCGCACTCTCCCTGGCCAGAAAGAAGACCGTGACCATCCCTTCTATCTGGGTGCAAACAGAGAAGGAGGAGGAGCAGAGCTTTACATCAGAGGAAGAGGAGTGAAGATGATGCGGAACAATTTTATGCAATGACTTTTTTTTTTTTATTAAAACAACAGCATTGTACAAGCCTTTGCTTATACGCACAAATATATGCATACAGGATAGATTCAGCTCACGTTCACAAACATCATGTGGGAACAGGATATTCAGGGATAAAGGAGCAGTTTGTGTTTGACATTTGGATCAGTTACATTTATCAAACAATGCCATTCAGAAATGACCTTAAACTTTGCAAAGCTTATCTGTCAACATCCAGCATTCTTTTATAAGCATAAAGATATTTCATTATCCTCCCAAATGTGTAGAATTCTTCCAAAAAAATAGATATTTTTTATCAATGTAAAACTACAGCAGGATATGATTTGAATAATTGTGCAAAGAATTTTAGTAGTTTTACTAGACATGTCCTTAAAGTACATTCAGAACTGATAGGAAGCAGACAAAAATCTCCCTTATATGTGATGATTTCCTTTTGGCAGCAAAAAACAAAAATACTGTTGAAAGAAATGTCAAACATAAAGTAGAGAACAAAACCACTAAAAGGTATTTTTATAAATAAAACGGGTCAGTAAAACAGCAGGTATCGTCTCACTACATGACAAAATTACATTTGTTTTCTACAAAATACGGTAAAATGTTACAGATGTGCATGAATAGGAACAAAAATCGACACTTTTTGAAGTATAAAGAAGAAATAAACCAGTTAAATAATGAAAAAAAAGCAATTGTGGATGTTTTGTGATAAGCAGCAATAGTCCTGTTGAACTTTTCAACGAACACAACTTTCCATGTCAAAGTGCCTGAAGTAAGGATTACGAAAATACTTCAGTGTTTGACTGGAGGCGTTTGTTCTTTTCAGAAATGTAAAATTACTGGTGTGCTCGCATAACTGAGCGGAGGACAGAGTTGTCATGTATGTCACTAACTTTGAATATGCAAAGCGTATCCGATATTGACAGAACAGTCTTCAATATTTACTACCCATTATTTCAGGCCGTAAAACATAATGTCCTGATCTCAATAAACTACGCTTCTCAATCAGATCTGAAAGACGCAGTTCTAGTCAGAATAATTTCTTTAATTATAGGCCTTTCATGAATTATTTGAACGGTTCTGTGTAGACAGGAGGCATTGCTCACAAAAATTAGTTTAAATCTACGTTTACAACCCCACTTATATGTGCGTCTCTTCGATAGCTGAACACTGACCACTGGCTTTTTGCAGCAATTGATTTTTTAACACAGTTCTAGCTTGATATTTTGTCCCTCTTCTTGAAATAATTGAAGGGAACTTAAACTGGTTGGTTTGGTAGCGCCAAAGCAACAGAGTTCCTGTTACGACTGTTTGTAGGTCCTCATCATGACCTTGATATTAGCTTTGTATTGTTTTAGATTCTGCATTACCCAACTTATTGTCTCTAGTTTTCAACAATCTAGCAAAACCGCTCCTCTGAAAAGGAAGAAAATAATTTTTCTTATCATTTTTTTTGTATGGTCAGAGACCAAGATCTCAATGCCTCTACAATTATAATCTGACTTTGTTTCATGCTGGAACCAATTGTCAAGCATGGTAGAAGCTGCATCATGCTGTGACAATTTTTTTGAACAATGCTAAATCCAATTTCTTACAAACAAACAACTACATTTTGGAACTTAACATTTTGGGGTATTTTCCACACAACAATGATCGTGTAACAGATATTTTGTTAGTTTTTACTGAAAAATATCTTCACCAAAGCTTTTTTATTCACTCCTTCAGGAGTAAAACATAGTTTGATGATGAAACTGACACCTCAGTAGTTCAGCGCAGATTGATCTATTATGTGGCCTATTTTCCTAAATGTAAAGTACCTGCACTGCCCAGATGTGAGGTCAAGTTTTTAGAAATGATTGGCAACCAGCTCAACTCAGACACCAATGGCAACTCCACATTAGGTGAAAGCAAAAAAAAAAAAAGCCTTAAGTCCGAGCACCGGCTACAATGACTAGAAGATAGCTGCAGTTATACGTTTTGACCAAAGGTGGCAGTATCATTAGAAAAATGTAATGCCTTTTTAAGATGCATCAAAACTAGATTTTTATCAATAACACAGGCTAAGATTAAGATATAGGGATTGCGTTCCTAAATATAAATTCTAAAAAAAATGTGAACTTTACCCAAAAAGTCCCATCCATCCCAAGCCAGCCTGCTTTTAAATAAAAGAGGAGGGATCACATATCTACAGTAGTCAGGATTAGAACAGAACGTTTTCAAGGAACAACCTGATAAGTGGTGTTTAATCACCTCTACAGTATCTCTGTAGAGTGTCTCTACAGTAATTTCAAATGTATACGCTGAATTCTTTTTTCCATTTGTTTTATGTTGTATTATCCTTAAACCAGGAAACAGAATAAATAAACACAATAAATAAAATACACAAATCATAACTTTCATGACAAAGGGGACCGCTGCTTGAAATTGAAATAAAATAAAATAAATTTTCTGAATGTTATTTTCCCCCTCTGGTATTTACAGTATGTCTACTGAGTAACGTTTACGCCCCTTAGCAGGTTCTGAAAACTAACCAAACGACATTGTCAGCTTGTTATCAGATGGATTTCAAAAGCATGCCCTGCTCTGAAAAAAAAACATAAAAATAACACAAAGGAGGTAGCAGCAGCTCTAAATAATACTTTAAGTGTCTAAATTACTGGAACGAAGCCACGTGAACGCTAATAAAAACACTGTACCGCAACAGAATTAGTGCATGGAAATCATTTTTCCTGTTATTTTAAAGCACACATTGACTTTACTATTGTACAGGCAAGGGAGTATGGCTACCCGTTCCTTTCCACAGCAGTAGTGATGCTTCTACGCATTTATTCTCTTGCGCAGGAGGGGAGATTTCAGCAACAATATCATTATAAACAGTTGGGATTTCTTAGGAAAACTTTGGCGCTATACACTGAACCTGACTTCACCATATTGTAATCTGACCTTTTGATATGATTTTAATATATACTTTATTATTAATTAGAGTGAGTTGATTGGAAACATCGCAGTAGAACATGCAATAGGTAGAGTGAAACCAAGTAAACGCTGAAAGCTTACTGGTTTCATAAATATCCAACAAAAACAAGCTGCTAAAAAAAAAGACAAAAGAAAAACTTAGGTTAGTGCGCTGGTATGTAGATGTTTGACGCCTCACATGACAGGCTTAAAATGCATACTTGAGAGCTTCAATGTGATTCAGGTCAGAACGTTAATTATTTTTCTCCCATTCTTCTGAGGGGCGTTTTCTTCAGTCTGCTGCAAGAAACTACACCTTAAACTTAGTCTCACATAAGAGTAGGAGGTGCACTTGGGTCTAACAGGTTTTTGATTAACTGACTCTTTTTCAGAGTTCCAATTTGATGACTTAAATTTGTTTGTTTTTTTATATTAGCAGCTCTAGAAAAAAATAAATAAAAAATGCAGCATACGTTAGGGTTTTTACTTGATATTGAATCTAGGATGGGATAAAAAAAACAAAACATATCCTTAAATATTAGTATGAAATGTATATTCTGGTGCCGGAGTTGTGGTATTTAAAATCTGAGATCTGAAGCACAATCTCTCATCACGCCACACGGTATGCAGTCATGCGGTAGTAGTTCTGGCTGTGGCTGCGTGCCGCCCACACCAGCAGTGCGGCAGCCATCATGTGCAGGGGCGAGGAGATGAGAGCCAGGTAAAGGGACCAACCCAGGGAGCCATCCACCTTGTCAGGGAGCATCGACACCCTGTGGAGCAGGTCCATCCCAGCCAGGTAGCAGCACACTGTTGCCAGGGTGCACAGACCTTTAAGGTACAGGATGACAGAGACGTGTTAGGGTATTTCTGAGCAAGTCATGGAGGGTACACCTGAGAAAAACATGCAGAGGTCTTCGGAGACATAAAAAAAATATAACCTGATAGAAAAAATATATTAATGTGCCTAAAAAACAATTTTCATTTTTTGGTAAATACGATTTCACACTACCGGCTTATAACTGACCAAGTCAAGAATCCAATCTACGACTAATGATGTTCTTATAATGTTCATCAACAACTAAAGCTAAACAAAACTTTGTACTGTAATCAACTCATGGGTGATCTCCCTGCTTTGCTTCCTAAAGAACAGCCTTCTGCCTCTTTGATTCGAACCATTTGAAGAGAATTAATAAAAAGAACATATAAAACATCAGAAATAATCAATATTCTAGCTTCAATTTCTGGTCCTGTTTGATTACCTGATTTAAAAAAAAATTAGCCAAAGAAATCTGTTTATTATATTTTGCACCGATTTCAATTGACATATATTCAATTTCTTCCCCATTAAGGTATAGAGCACAATCTTTTATTTCTGGGTCGATCCTCTAAATAGGTGCTCCTCCTAATGGTCAATCATTCTGGAGATATGTTTACTCAAGGCTGTCCTACGTGCTCGCCCCAGTTAGCTATATTTTTCTGCCCATGCGCACTTTCAGGTGTATATCTGTGGTGAGCTACGGTTTCAGACAATCACTGAAGTTCACCCTTCACCCTTCACCCAAAGTTATTTGAAAATGGCCAAGGGTCGTAATTGAAAAGGTGTATAGGAAGAGTATGAGAAGGAAAAAAAGGCCTCAGAAGAGCCAGATATATCCTGGAATGCTTTGCATGGACAGCTCTCCTGTCCACGCAAAGCATTATGGGATTTGCTGTCACATTAGCCCACTATTGCTACCCGCTACCATAAAGATGGAGCAGGCAACGTGTGATGGATGAGTTACGTGAGCAACCTAGCAAAAAGCAGAGATAATTCCATTCAAAATGGCTCCTGCCAGTCAAAAGCCAGTCGAATGGCAGCCCACTTCCCTGCAGCTCCCAGCCACTGGCCTTCTCCTGGGCATGCATATTTTTTTACTCCGACTCCACCCTTCTCTTTAGATCTTAATGTCCACACATCATGGCAAAAAGAACATTTTTGTACAAAGATTGATGTTTAAAAAGGAATTGTAGGGGACCAGCCAAGGGCCCATCAAGGAAAGTGGGGAAATTTTGAATGGCTACTATTGTAAGTTAACCGAGTTTGCAATAAGGTCTACTATAAAGTCCACTATATAGTGATTTAGGGGTTAGGGAGGATGTACGGACACAGTAAGCTTGTATTAGCTATGAGAACAGCAAGTTTTCAACAGAGTGTGCATGAGGAGACATGGGCTCATGCACACTCTCGCACAGGTTTAATAGGTGTTCCCCCTCGGGGGCTGGTACAGGGTTGTGCATTTTTTATTTATTTTTTTTTTTTTAAGTGGAGACGGCGGGTCTTTTAAGAAATGCCAGAAAATCCTCCACAACACTTAACTGTATCTTCTCTAGCACTGGCCACTTCATAAGTCCCACTTATGTGGTAAAATAAGATTTAAGCAACTTTTAACATGGCCATGTAATTGGCGTGTAGTTTTAATGTTTCAGAAACAGCTAATCTACTATTAATTGTAAACAGTGTTAATTGAGGAAGTATGTCCCCTAAAAAAGCCGTTGTGCCTCGGGGGCCTCCTCACCGGTTCTTTTCCTGGGAGCAAGTTATTTACTACTCTTAACTCAAACTGGGTAAAACCATATGAAAAAGGACTATAAACAGGAGTAAAAAAGTAAAAGTAATTAATCCAGATCCGGTCGTTACAGGACAGAGAAAATGCTTAGAGCTATGCACAGCTGTGGTCTCAAAAATCACGTCCGCGAGCGTCCGGCAAAGATTGAGCCCCGAACAATGTCATCTCCTGCTTCTTATAGCTCATGAGTCTATGTGTTGCATCATGTTGATGTTTAGCTGTCCGTATCAGAAACTGACACGCCATCCATGTCTTGAACTTCATGCAGCTTGCCTCTATGCCTCAGGGTTACAGATAGCTCTCCTCTATCAGTCCGGCTCCAAGATGTGCCCATATCCTGTGTATTTTTAAAGACACGATGGCTGTCCTGATTAGATGACCTCCGTACACACAGTGACATCCACAATGTGAAGGAAGGCCTTCTACTCTGTCTAATCTGGCTAACAGAATAACAATGCACATGATGTATAAATAATAAACCTAACAACAGAAAACAGAAGCAGGCAATTTCAATTTCGATTAGTATTATTTAATGTCTATATGATAGGGATAGATACAAAGAAACATGGAGCATTACCAAATTAACAGTTAAATAATAAATACCAATTAAATTACTATGTAGAGAAAATAATTCTTAAAATGTAACCGAGCAACCCATCACAAAATCTAAAAAAAGACTACAGCCCTGGTTCATCAGTTGAGTACAGGGAAACTAGCTGATAATACCAGAAAGGTACAGAGAAAACAATCTTAGAATTCCTGCCACGAAGCAAAAAGCCTCACAGTAATGACTTTAATGAACTCCGATAGGCAGCAGATCCCAGTGCAGCAGAGCTTTGGCATATGGTGGGATGAGAGATTCACCTTGCCTGATTTTATCAATACATGGACCAAAATCTCAGAGAAATGTTTGACAAAGAAAAGGCCAAAGGAAATCCAACCTGGTACTAGAGAGATCTACCTAACGATGCCTGTAAAGAAAACCTTTAAAAGTAATTTTGCATCTTAAACCCCTGTAGACTTTAGGAGTCCTATTGAAAATAGCTATAGATAGAACAGTTTGAATGAGTACTAGAAAGTCCCGCTTCTGGAGAGTGAACTAAAGCGGGAATGTGGGACTTTTTCTATAATACTCTACAAGAACGCAGGTGCATGAGAGAAAATGAAAAGGAGGTCACCTTTAGAAAAGTTCTTTAGTGACGTCTTAATTAGAGTCTTGCATGTTTGCTGCTGAGAGATGCAGTGCAACAGGTCTTACCAGCCAACAGGTGAAGAACTCCTAAACCCAGTGTAGGTGTGAGGGTCCTGCACAGGCAGGCGCAGAACCCAATGAGGCCCGCTAACACAACCAGACCGAGAGACGTCAGTGGCAGCAGAAACTGGCACCTCCACAAATCTTTCCATAGGAGACACATCAAAAACTGTTGTTAGTGAAGTACTCTGTGACAAGGAGATGCATACTGTCAGTAGGATTTTACTCAAAGAACAGAGAATGATTCTGGAGACGTACAGGTGCGGAGCATGTCCTCTCCGCTGTTGTGGTTCCCCGGCTCTTTGTATTTGGGGGTGAACTGCTCCAGCAAAGTGAAGTTTCGACACTCCAGCACCATCTTGGCATCTGAAAGAGTCAATTGCCAGATTTAATTGAGTCTTTTCTACCTTTTCACAAAAAACGTAGAGAATCTGGAGAGGATCTGTATGGAGGAGTGGTCTAAAAAACCCTGCTGCACTGTGTGTGCTTATCAAGAACTACAGCTGATATCTGTGACTACAAAGGTTTTTTTTCCGTATGTATCAAATACGCAGTCGAATACAAATAAATAACTTGATTGGAAAATTAGATTTTCTGAAAGCTGAAGAGTATAATAGAAATATAACAAAAATGTGAAAGACTGCAGGTTTCCATACTATCCAATCTTTGATGTTTTAAGTAGTCCCTTTTATTTTTTTACTTGAGCCTGTCAGACTTTATAGACTTTTTAGACCAGGGGTGCTATAATCCACTCCTAAACAGCTACCATCCTGTAACGATTAGATGCATCTCTTCTCTAACACACCTGAATCGAAAGACTCAATACCCTCCTTTAGCCCAGAAGCATGGTAACGAGCCACTCATTTGATTCAGGTGTGTTAAAAACGGGGTGCATCAAAAAGTTGCAGGATAGTAGCTCTTGAGGACTGGACTTGAGCACCCCTGCTTTAGACTGTGAGTCCTAGATAACAAAGGTTTATTTATTTATGTTAGGTGGTTTTGTGTAAATCCCTTTAATGTACCTTTATGGTCTCATAATGGGGAAATTCACTCTCTGCAGTTGACCCATCTGCTTGGTGAGCAGTGAGCTGCCATTGTGTGGCGCCCAGGAAGCAGTGTGGGGTTAAGGGTCTTGCTCAGGAACCAAGCTGTGGGGATCAAACTGGGTGCTTGCAACCTTTTCATAACACAAGCGCACTGCTCTAACCCACTTTGTATGTTTAAAAGAATTTTCTTCTGTCTATAACAAACATTAATGTCTGGTAAATATTGCTTGAATCTGGCTGTTTATTTTGGATAATATTACATTACAGATAAGATAGTGTTATATTGTCTTTTATAATTGTTAAAAGTGATTTTATATTGGAATAAAGGCTCATTCTTGTGCTTTGTAGATGATGCCACTAAAAAAGAAAATAGACATAAAGAGCTATTTAAACAGTTAGACAGTAAGCAAATCAATCCACATATAACAGACATATTTAGACTATATTTGGTTAAATAGGCACTTATTTACCTACTGTCTAGGTTTATATGCAAAACTTTTTAAAGTGGAAAAACGTCCTAATTCCACATTCATCAGAGCCAGTGATGCTTTAAACATTGATAAACAGCATCTAGTGTGTAGTGCTTATAAGATTTGTATTAATGTGGGAAGAAAAGCTGCTGTTCTCTAAACAAAATGTGCCCTGATGCTCACATTAAGCATAAAAAAAGAGCATGCATATTTTTGCATAGGACCAATGACATAAGACCAATGAAACTGAAAACTAATAGTGTCCCTACCAAAGTTTGATTAATGTAGTGTGTTATGATGAGAAAAACAATGTTTTTTCAATATTTAGAGATCAATTCAGTTTCATTTAAAGAGGAAAATGAAATAAAAAGGTTGCTGTGTAACATATGACTTTTAAGTTCCTGGAAATGGGAATAAAACACATCCTAGATTTATGCTGAAAGATTATTAAGGTTGCCATACCCGATTGATCTCTAATTAAGCCACCATAAATCACATGTTTGGGGTTTTTTTCTTGGCAGATTGAAGGAACAGGTGATTCATGCTTGAAGATGAAACCTTAATGAGTGACAGCTGCCGGGTTCCTGCGCTGCGCTGCAGGCTTGGAGCGCCTCAGGGCCTCATACCTGGCTCCTTGATCCAATGCGCGTTGGGTGGGACCAGCACGCACCGCCACCACAGGCCCACGGTCCCGTTGAGGCGGAACAGCGTGTCACTGTAGGTCTTCTCGTCGAACTCCCCACTCATGAACTCTTCGTACAGGGAGCGCAGCTCCGACACGTTGGCCTCTCCACGCACCGTGGGGCTGCTGTACTGGTACCAGTGCTGCGTGCCGATGGCCACAGACAGGTACACCGTGGCCAGGACGCTCAGCACGCAGGCTATGACCAGAGCGGTGGCGTAGCGGTTATCCACCATTGTGTTCAA
This sequence comes from Cyprinodon variegatus, assembly GCF_000732505.1. Taxonomy (NCBI): domain Eukaryota; kingdom Metazoa; phylum Chordata; class Actinopteri; order Cyprinodontiformes; family Cyprinodontidae; genus Cyprinodon; species Cyprinodon variegatus. The sequence continues at coordinate 251,899 of NW_015151438.1, forward strand.
TTATAGAGAGGATTAAGAAAGGGACGGTGGGCTCAGATCAGGCGGTATATGGACGTATTTCTGTTCTGCAGTTGCCCCGTCACTCCGACATAATTATCGGGTAAAAAATAAATGAACTCTCGTAGAAATAAAGCAAACTGGTTGTTTTAATGATGGCACCTTGTATTTGGTGCAAGACAAAGCCCCGCAGCTCGGCTTGGATGCGCCATCTGCTCCGTTGTCCCACTTCCACAGAGGGTGGGTGGCCAGACCCTGCACTCCCAGTCTGCAATAACAGCCCCCCCTCAGCAAAAAAAACAAAAACAATCGGTCCTCCGTCATAAAATGCTATATACCTCCATGATTAAGCGAATCTTATGAGGGGAGCTTTGTTTAAGGATGCCCAGTGCGCCCAAGATGCTGGATACACACATTAATCCTTGGGTTTTCCTTTTCCGGTTAACCATTTATGGTAAAGACGGCGACCATACCAAAATAAAACCCTCATCAGATTCCCACACACTGAGATGAACCCAGTATTATGGAAGACGATTAGGGCCACTATTAAAAACAAAAAAAAACAAACTGATTTTTAAATTTTATTTCAGTTTAATAATGGAAAAAGTCAGAATTCTGAGATTTTTTTTTCTAATATTATACTAAAAGAAAATCTAAAAATCTGTTAACCTAAAGCTGGGGGAAAAAAATGTTTTTCTACTGCATTTTTGCACCACATATATTTGTTTTTACACTGTTCTGAACTTAAATATTAATGCCTTTTAAGGGCAGTGACCATACCAAAATTAAATCCTCACTGGCTCATCAGATTCCCACAAACTGAGATGATCCCAATATTACGGAAGACAATTAGGGACACTGGAAAAGAAAAGAAAAAAAAAAAAAGTTAACTGATGTTTAAATTTTATTTCAGTTTAATATGGGAAAAAAGTCAGAATTCTGAGAAAAAAGTCAGAATTATGTGATTAAAGTTAGAATCCTGAGAAAAAAAGTTTTTTTTAATTTATATTATATTGAAATAAAATCAAAAAATCTGTTAACTTAAAAAAAAAATTTGGTAGCCCTATTCCTCTTCCGTACAGTATATATTTACTGCATGCACTTATTTATTTTCTGAGGAAATTGCCTAATTTCAAAATTACTAAACTAAACAAAATTTTTGCCCCACATATATTCTTTTACACTGTTCTGAACTTCAATATTTTGCACCATGTTTTTTTTTTTTTTTACCCACAGTGCTAGTAAAGATTCTCAGTCATCCAGGTCATAGTCTTTCCAAAAAGGTTAAAGAAGCTAAACATCAAACCCCCAGACCTAAGATGAGTGGAGTGGTGGGTGCACTTTAAAGCCGGGCTTACACTGTGTGATTTATTTTTTCTGCCCTTTTCCAGTCGTGCAAGAATTTTTCGATCGGGCCAACTTTCAGCCTGGTCATGCGTCATATAGTGTACATAGGGTAACAAGGGGCCATCAGCCTCCCACGACCACTTCCTGATCAGGAGTCGTGAGGTCGGGAGAAAATCAGACATGTTTGATTTTCTCCCGACCGTCGTGGGCAAATTGCTCAGTGGGCATGCGCAAACAAAAATTCTTCTTTTTCTCCTTTCTTTCAGATGTAAACACAGAAGCATGGTGCAATGAGTGAAATGGAGTTCTGTCTGCAAAATTGACAGACCGTAGTAGCCACGTTTGCTCAGCCATGTCTTTGTCCAAAAACGTTGCTGCCTTTTCTTTTTAGGGCTTTCAGCACAAAATTGCACAAATTGCCAAGGCAACGCGGTTCACTATAGTGAGCTTCAGAGTCCTCTTCTACTCATTTGGCTTCTGGATAGATGAGTCAGAGTAGCTCCATCTCACTGCGGAGCTGAGTCAGATGTGGTTTTTAGATGTACAGTGTGAGCAGGTAGATCGCCTCAGAGCATCAGGCTGAACATGCATGAGCTGTGTGAGCTGTGAACTGACACTTTTTGCAGGTAACTCTGCGGTTTCCTCGTACAGAGTAAGCTGTAGCCACGTGCAACGATTGAAAAATATGCCCGGCTTAATGCAGTGAGGGATGCTTTGATCTTTATATTAGAGAAACCAAACAACCTCTCCACAGAAGCATGGCTCAACTCAGGAGAGCTACCTCCTCAGCTGCAAGGCAAAGGACATTCTTTTGAGGAACAGAATGTTCACATTTTGGACAAAGAAGGTGGTTTTGACAGGGGTGTGAAGGAAGTAATTTATGTTAAGAGAGAAAAAACAACCTTAAACAGAGGGGGTGGGCTCAGGTTCTAGCTCTCACAAACCTACAATGCAGCAATAGAGTTGATTCCTTCCCGCTTTCATCTCAACCCCCATCACCACGCAGGGGACCCTAATGACTCCTCCCCTTCAGAGGCATAGACCAGTATCAAGTATTGTATGCTAACAAAGAACCCAAATGACTCACCGTTCCTAAAGGGTGGACCTGTTCTTCTGGTTCAATTTGCATGTTTTCTAAGCCAAAACAAAGCTTTGTTGGACTACTCAATAAAGCTTGGAACTAAACCCTAATTCTGACATTTTAAATTGAAAAAGCTTCCTGGATAGGAAGCGAAATGTCTTCAAACTTGGAAAATAAAGTCCAGTGTACTGTTTTTAACTTTTAACTTTTTCACTCACACTGTTTACATACAATCACCACTGCACATAATTAAATAAAAATTTTCATTTCACTGCTAAACTGCTGCTCATTTACTGTCTGAAATCTGTATAAACAAAATTTTGTTTTGCATACACTCTATGTATATAAAATGAGAATAAATGTTGTCCAAGTCTAAGTAAGTCTGAGTAATATGTCTAGCAGGGGCGTTTCCATGAAAGGTGGCCAGATTGGAGGCATCTGAAAATGTATATTTTTGCCTACATAGACTGAGGGAAATCTCGGTAAAACGTGGTGTTGAAGCACTAGGTTTCCGACATACTTTTCTTTCTAGTGAAGTAAGAGATAATGGAAGATATGCATTAACATTCATGATTTTAAAGCCATTTAGTACAAATAACTTAATATCAAAGCTCATCAAAGTGGGTCATTCTCTATCTTAGATTAATGGCAAATAAATTACAGGATACTGACACATCTAAACCCTTCAGTGAGTCAGGTTCCTTCTATAAAAATGTAAAAAAAAAAAAATGGAGAGAGAACATAATCAACAGTCAACATGGCCAAAGGGTAACTGGAAAGAGGGCCCTTTGCTCTTTCGTCCCTGAGTTCAACTTAAGAAAAATCCATGAGCACACACAATGAGATGAGAAATGACAGACAACTTGAAGCAAAATCAACCAAATGGAATCCAGACATCAGTACAAAAGAGAAAAAGCCAAATGAGAACAAAACTTATAATAGGTTTAAAAGAGAAAGGGAAGTTCAGTCATATTCCTTTATATTTATTCAAAAGAAAAACATTTGATCTAATTTTTTGTAGATTACATTTTCACCATGTGAGAAATCTAACCTTTATTCATTTTATTTCATTTTTCAAAACCACTCTCTCACAGAATTACTTTGCAACAATGTGAGCTGACTGGTTTAATTGGTATTTTAAGGAAGAAAGCGACCCACTAAAGTGTATGTACATTTGAATTTGAATTTCAGAGCATAGAAAATGATTGACAGGAAGAGAAAAATGGCTGCAGAGAGAAGATGAGCATGTTCTGGTTACAAAGGAAGGTGGCAGGTTAAAAGACAAGTTTGCTTCGTGACTTAGTGAGACTCCCAAATTTAATCAAACAAACTAACTCATGTTTACCGTTGTCTTGAAAATGCATTGAAGCACAGATACTTTAACATATTTTGACGTGACATAAATTTTTTTTAACCTTTATTTCTTTTTGTTTATCTTTTTGCCGAAACATGTTATAAGTATATGCTGAACTGAAAGTGTCTTGTGTGCTTTAAAGGTCGTTAAGGAAAGTAAGTCATGACATTTGTCTGTGTTGCTGCCAACAATGTCAGGCAGACAGTATTTAGTGGTGACAGATGTATAATTAGTAACAAAGAGATCCTTCTTCTAAATAAACACAAAGCCTTTCACATACTGTATCTGCCCAAACCTGATCTGCTTGTAACAGTGTGTTAGCCTTCCTTACTTTTCGTTTCCACTCAGCATAAATCTTACAGATTCATTTTAGCTATGAAAACCATGACTGGATAAAATAATACAACACAGTTTAAATTCTTTATTCATTTTCCAAAGTGAAATTTTAAGTATATACAATGATCACTCAGGTTTTAAGTAATGCTTTTTGATGCGGTATGTAGATATATCATCATAAATATTATTTAGTGAGGCATCCATCACCAATAGATGTTCTTATCTCAAAACCCCCCACATATTATGCAGACATTTGCTGTTTGCAAACCTTCATAGTGAACCATTCACCTGAAGTACAAATTCTACTTATCACACGCCCAAAGCTAATAATTACACTAGAAGCATGAAAATGTTGTATGGATATTAAACTGTAGCAGAAGAAATGTATTTTTTTATTGCAGTCCGACAATTTGTGTTGTCTCCCCTTACTTACTTACTTTATACATACAATATCCTTGGGTTTCTTGAACAGTGATTTAAATAAAATGTTTTATTATTATTAACCATTGTACTAACATGTACATGCCTGACATAAGCTGTGTGAGAAAAGATAGGATATTGAGAATGATCTTCAGGCTTCTTTCATCTCAAGCTGTAAATGGAAATATAAAGCATTAGTTTCACAATAACCAACTTGCTTTTGACAAATTATCTGAATGATATGTTATTCGTACTATACACTATATTACCAAAAGTAGTAGTCTACTATATCTACATTTATATTAACTTTGATTATATTCCAATCTTAAAAGTTCCACTTTGTTGATGGACCCCACTGATCTCTATTTTTTCACTGGATTGATGATAGACCAAAAAACTGAAGTCACCTGCCACCATCTTGGTACTCCCCACTCTCATGGAGTCACACCATGGAAATGCCTAAATGTATAGGATTTGGGTACAAAACGAAGAAGTTTGCTGGCTCTGGGAAGTCTTTTTACAGGTAATTTTACAGTCAGTGGATGTGCTAAGCAAGGAAATCCATATATACCCCAATGTATTCCATAGTATAGTCTGTAGTGTAATTAGTCTGGCTAACTTAGACCGACTCGAAGACATTAACTGAGTTAGCTATCGACATTGTGTGTAATGTTAGAAAATAGAAAGTAGAGTGAATAGAAAGTAATTCACTGTGAAAAAAAGAAAATATTTGAATGTGAAATCACACCACATGTGTAAGTTATATTATTAAAGGTATTCAATCCCACTCCACCGACTACTACCTGGTGGTGAGTTGCCTCAGATGGAGGGGGAGGACCCCGATCAGACCTGGTAGGCCCAAACACATTGTGAGGATTTGCTGAGAACGTCTGGCAGATTCTCATATGAGAAGGAGCTTTAACTCCAACCACGAGAGAACTTTATACACATTCCGAGGGAGGTGGGGGACATTGAGTCTCATTGGACCATGTTCCATGCTTCTATTGCTGAGGCATTCTATTGCAGCTAGTCGGAGCCGTGGCTGCAAGGTTGTCGTTGTATGTCGCAACAGCTGGTGGACACCAGCAGTTAGGGAAACTGTCAAGCTGAAGAAGAAGTCCTATCAGGCTTTATTGACCTGTGAGACTCCAGAAGCTACTGATATGTACCAAAGGCAAAAACTCGGGCATGGGAAGAGTTCGGAAAGGCCATACAGAAAAACTTCACATACAGCTCTGAAGCAATTCTGGTCCATAATCTGGCATTTCAGGAGGAGGAAGAAGTGCAGTACCAACACTATTTACAGTCTGTGTAGTGTGCTGCTGACCTCGACTCAGAATGTCATGTGTCGGTAGGCGGAGTACTTCAAAGACCTCCTTAATCTCACCAACATGTCTTCCATTGAGGAAGCAGAGTTTGAGGGCTCCGGGTTGGTTTCTTCCATCTATGGTGCTGAGGTCACCAAGGTGGTTAAAAAGCTTGGTGAAAAGGTTGGCTTTTGTCACTAAATCTGTTCATAACTTTTATGGAGAGAATTTCTAGGCACAGCCAAGGTGTTGAGGGGATCCATTGTGGTGGCCTTAGGATCGTGTTTCTATTATATTCAGATGACATGGTCCTATTGGCCTCATCAGGGCATGATTTACAGCTATCACTGGAGCGGTTCATAGCCGAGAGTAAAGCGGCCGGAATGAGGATTAGTGCTTCCAAATCTGAGACCATGATCTTAAACTGGAAAAGGGTAGAGTGCCTTCTCCAGGTTGGTGAGGATGTACTGCCCCTTGTGGAGGAGTTTAAGTGTCTTCGGGTCTTTTTCATGAATGAGGGGAAGATGGAGCGGGAGATCAACAGGCAGATAAATGCCTGTGAAGCGGGAGCTGTACTGGTCCGTTGTGGTGAAGAGAGAGCTAAAACAAAAATACTTCATTGATTTTATACTGAATATGCAATGTGATGCATAGTCAGTATAAATTACAGTAATCTACTTATGCTATGAAACAACAAGTGTGAAAAAACAAAGGGTGAATTTATCTTTATCGAAAATGAGAACATCATTGTTGTTTGATGCTGTTGCGCACATATTTTTACATTGCAACCTGTCTAATTTTAGAGTAACAATATGGTGGCCGGTGACTTCACTTCACCCTGTACTACTAACGGGCTATCAGCAATCCAGTGAATAGAGATCAGTGTTGGATTCCTGTGCCCAGCAATAGCAAATTTAACTTTTCTTTTACAGTAATATCATTGGCTATATGACATAGAGATACTCATGTCAGAATCAAGTCATTAGACAAGAGATTTTTACTTTTGTCTTGAACGCTGATCGATTTTGTTTCAATTTTGAAGTCGACAAACACTGAAGTTGCATTGATCAAAGCATCCTGTATCTCATCATCATCAGGAACAGATGAGCTTCTAAACTGAAGGTTCACAGTGTGTATGGTTGGGTTTTCTCTGGAAATATATTCAACAAAGAAACACAATGTTCAGTGAGAATAAACTTTAACTTATATTTGATATAGGAACAATATTACCTCATTGAAACCACCTCCAGGGAGATGAAGGAGGAAGAAAACCTTCTCTGGAAGATAGGTCTAAGCTGCAAGGGCAGAAAAAGACTTATAGTCAAAAGTGAATAGTTTTTGCACTTCAAACAATAGACTACAATATTTGGTAAAAAGAAAAAGAACCAGATCTTAACCTGTCTCTTTATCAGTGAAGATTCATTGGCAGTAGATGATGAATTCAACATGTCTCTTCCTAATGGATTTTTTACAGATATGAAAGACACAACTCTCATTGTCAAGTCTTGCTGTTTGAGTAAAGAAGACCTTTCTCTTTTGGGACATGAACTAGATGTCAGTCTACATGTGCAAGTTTTGGTTGGGGGACACAAAGTGGGCCTGGACATGGGAGGTGGTGTTGTGGTATCGGACATTGTAGCAGTGGTAAATATGCTTTGGGTCGTTGTTAGAGGTGGTATAGTGCTTGATGGTAATGGATAACTTGTGGTCTCAGTTGGGGGGTTTGTCGTGATATCTGTAAATGTGGTTGGGGATACAGACATGGTTGCAGCAGTAGTTGTGCTTGGAGCCTCGGTGATTGAAGTACCTAAGATACATAAAAAAATTGTCAAGTTTTTGAAATATTGTTGGTTTTGTATTTAGCTTAGCTTACGTTCATCATGCACAAGAATTGAAGTGATGTTAATCTTGAAATCTGTGATGTTTGAAGATGCCTTGACCAGAACTTCCGATATTTCAGTTTTATTAGGAGCTGATGCTGTTGCAAAGTCAAGGGCAATGTTGTTGATGATCGACCCGTTTCTGCAATGATAATAATATATTAGTTAATGTTTGCAAGATTTTTAATAAAGATCAGAATTTATCTACTGTTCTACCTGAATGAAATCACACTGAGGTTCAGAAATGAAGAAAACTGCCCGTAGAGACGTTCAAGCTGCAGAAAGACATAAAAATATATGCTTTATAGTTGTTTTCCAAAAATAGTTAATTTGAGGGATTCAAAGTGTGAATAGAAATGTGTTTATTTAAGATCCATCAACGACTATTTTAGATTATTGGTTAATATAATACTCAAAGTTTTGTGTAGCTGTAGAAACAGCTTATAGCAAAGCAAATCTGAATATCTATTTTATGTCCCAATTACATGTAGATAGAAATGAGCACTAATTGAGACCAAAGTGGTTTTTTCATTGTTCTCAGATTTCTCCTGAGAAATACATGTTACATCGAGCTTTGTGTGCATTCTCAACTTTTTCTCACATTACTCTCTTATCCTGACCTACGGTAAGAGAAAAAATGTCCTCAGACCTCTGAGAGACCGGCTCATGTGACTTTCTGGGCGGTGCCCACCCGGTCTCATTGGCAGCCTACCGGCTGGAACCTTCCTCATTCTCTGGACTTGGACTGAACTCTGACATGAGGTTAGTGACTCACACCTTCATTATTATCCTGTGTCAGATCAACGTGGTCACTAACCTGTGGTCTCCTCCTGCAAAGGTTCATGCCTTAGACGACGATGTTCTCTGCAGTTCCGTCTTAAATAATAGTTTGTTAACTGTCTTTCCGCCTCGAATTCTAGGTCTTTTAGTTTTGAGCCTGACATATATTCAAAAGACACAGGAATTCGCCACCTTCAATTTAAGACAGGTTTTACTAATTGATTTATCGAGTGTTCTTTTCCTGTAGATTTTGTTTTTAGTAAAAAACAAACCAAATAAAACTATAGATCCTATCCTTAATATCCAGAGTTACATTTGACAGCGTTTGTTTATTGTAAAAGCAGTGATGAATATGTTTGACTAAAGAAATAAAACTTACATTGGATGTCAAAATTTGAGTTCGATTTTGAAATGCTTCAGATGAGGAGTCTAGCAAATCATTTGTGAAGGTTTCTCCGTTAGATGTAAAAGTCAGTCGCCTTTTTATTATTTCCATCTCAGTAGTTGCAATGGTTGTACCCACTGTTGATGAGGGTAGAGATAATCTGGTTGTAGTTGTTGCGCCTGTAGTCATGGTTGAAGTCATAGCTGTAGTTGGAGCTTCTGTAGTTGCAGAAATTGTTGTTTGAGCAGAGGTAAATGTGGTTGGAGCAGCTGTCATGGTTGATGCAGCTGTTGTGATTTGAGCAGCTGTCGTTGTGGCTGATGCAGCTGTTGTGGTTGGAGCAGGTGTAGTTGTAGCTGGAGGAGCTGTTGTTGTGGTAGGATCATGTGTTATGGTAGGAGCATGTGTTGTTGTGGTAGGAGGAGCATATGTTGTGTCTGGAGGAGCTGTTATTGTGGATTGAACATACGTAGTTGTGGTAGGAGCCACTGTAGTTGTGGTTGGATGAGTTGTTGTTGTCTCTGTAGGAGCTGTTATTGTGGTTGGAGCAGCTGTAGTTGTGGTTGTATAATGTATTGTGAATGGAGGAGCTGTTGTTGTGGTAGGAGCAGCTGTTGTTGTGGTAGGAGCAGCTGTTGTTGTGGTGGGAGCAGCTGTAGTTGTGGTTGGAGGAGCTGTTGTTGTGGCTGTAGTAGATGTTGTTGTGGCTGGAGTAGCTGTAGTTGTGGCTGGAGTAGCTGTAGTTGTGGCTGGAGCAGCTGTAGTTGTGGTTGGAGGAGCTGTTGTTGTGGCTGGAGTAGCTGTAGTTGTGGCTGGAGTAGCTGTAGTTGTGGGTGGAGTAGCTGTAGTTGTGGCTGGAGTAGCTGTAGTTGTGGTTGGATGAGTTGTTGTTGTCTCTGTAGGAGCTGTTATTGTGGTTGGAGCAGTTAGGGTTGTGTTTTGGGCAACTGCAGTTCTGGTAGTTAAACCTGTTCAATTTAATTCAGTTTATCCATATTAGCCTGGTTTTCAGTACATGTAACAGTAATGCACTTTACAGAGGCAGTTAAATCAAATCCTCCAGACCAATTGGTTAAAAGTTTTTTAAGGAAACCCAGGAGAGACATCAATTCTTTGAGGAATCCACTGTTCCTACATTGCAACAATTCCTCATACTAAACATGCCTGTTAAAACTCCCAACTGCAACCACAACCCCCAGTCCTTAACCAACAGCTGACTAGGGGTTTGAGAAGACAGGTGGTAAAACATCTAGAGCACGAAAACAACTGTGCAAGGCTGTGCTTTGTTAACTTTAGCTTAGGGTGAGGGCTTAATACAATCCATCCCTAAAACAATTAAATAAACACTCTATGCAATTTGATTGAGGGCTTTATTACAAACCGAACACAGATGATGATAGTTGAAGGGCAAAACTCCGCTATATCCACTGGAGCCCACTGTCTTTTACATGCAACAAGATTGCGATGTAACGAGAAACCAAACACGACTGAAGTTAAGCATCTAGCAGTATGGTTTAAGAAACAATAACACTAAATATCATCAGAAAAGGCTAAATGTATTATTGTAGATTTTTTTAGAAACAGCTTTTTTACTGATAGGCTTTTACTGTTGTTTTAAAACTACTCTAAGGGTGATTAGCAGAAACTTCATCATGTGGTAAAAGTAGTAGCGAAGATCACTTGGCCTATTCTTGCAGAGATCCACAACATATACACCAACAACTGTCTGAGTAGAGTCCATGCTTGATCAATGCTACCCAGTGCACCACCTATCCACCTGAAGCAATGCGAACAGCCCACATTTATTATTATTACAGTTTAGTTTTAATTAATTGATCCATCCATAGTTAGTTTGTTATAAATTAAAACATGTTGTTGATAGATAAACATGACGAACTTTACCTGCTAAAAGGCCAAGAGTTAAACAGATCTGTCTGAAGTCCATTGTGACAACCATTGAATCTTAAAAAAAAAAAAAAAAATCAAACATTCAAAAAGAAATTTTAACATTACCTGAAGCTGAAAGTCTAATACTTTACCGTTTCCATCAGCGTACATTGAGACAAAGTAACTATTTTATTTGAGCAGTTTGCATATTACTTTTATTACTTTTTGCCCTTATAACTAACCTCTAGTACTTGCACTTTTGTTTAATTAGCTAATATCAAATGTGCTTTTCTATATACACCTAAACCATCTGTAAGTACCTGTTTTTTGTTTTGTTTATTTGTTTATTTGTGTTTTTTTTTTTCTTTTTGGGTTTGCAAAGTTAACAACCCTGAAATACATTGTACCAAAACACTTGCCTTATGCTAGAAGAAATGCTACTACTATTAATACTACTATACTATTGGAGGTCAAGTCTTTCTTTTACAACTCCGTATTAAACATTTTCATTTTTGTCTTTAAGCCATGTAGCCAAATTATATGCAAAGTAGGAGAAGAAATTTCAAGATTCAACATTTTCAGTGACCCTAGGCCATTTGGAAAAAAAATAAGATTGCTTGTGAATTTTGGACTATGCTGCCCCCATTCTTTTATGAAAACTTGAATAGCAGCTTTGAATTTACCAGTGCAACCAAGAAGGGAAAAACGTACTTTTTATGCTCACTTACAAACTGAAATTCATCTTTTAAGTAACTTACTAGTTTTCTTTTGGCTCCACAGGAATTTATTCCCAAATGACGGAGGAGTTGTTATATTAGGCATATGGAAACGTTATATTTCTACCACTTACAGTTATTTTATTGTCTCAATATTTGTTTATGAGACATATTGTCAGGAGCTGTAGGTTAGATTATGGATTAGATTTTTTGTTATTTAGTTTTTGTCTGATTCTGTTCTTTTTGCAATAGGGAGTTTGCCATGTATGTTATGTTTTATATTTTGTATGTATTTTCTGGTGTATTTTTTCTTGTGCATTTCTTTGTGCCTTTAGTTGTGTCATCACTGTCTCAGTCTTTCTTTCTGTATTTGTGTGAGGAGGTTCTGGGCAGTTTTTCCTGCTTTCCATTGTCTAAGTAATTTGTCCTTTAGACAGACTCTTCAGTTAGTTGATAAAATTCTTTCACCTGTTTCCACCTTGTTTGACTTATCGTCATTACTTGTTCCCTGCTCTTTTTAAGCCTTAATTTTGCATTGGGCTTTATCTGAATTTTGCATGCCCTGAACTCATTGTTGAGTTAGGGGCAACAATTTCAGATATTTGGATCATTGTGTCAGTTGTACGTTAATTGTCTCAATTCTCATACTTCAGTTATTTTCCATGATTATTGATGATTAAAAGATCCTTCAAGTCATTATGCTACTCCCCAGTGGCGGTCTGAAGTTTGGTCAGCAAGTTTAACTTTATGATGCATTTGGCAAGTTTTGAGTTTCTTAAAACGTTGAGAATATGATTCGTAAAAGTACCATAATTTCATCAGTCTGATAATAGGCCATGATTAAAGATTGGAAGGGTTGGAAGACTTTTCTTTAACAAACACCTAAATAATATACATGGTAAACAAAAATCTCCAATTTTAAGGTTAATGTAATTTAGAGTTTTAAAATAAACAGTTGCTGCTAAAATTTTAGCACCATATATAAATCATAGACTATATCGACTAATTTGTCAGGAAATAAAGTTGTTACATTATTATTCTGTCAGCTTTAGGAACAGACACCAAAATGCGTAAAATGTTCCACAACCATAAAAATGAATTAATTACAAGAAAGAATATGACAAAAAAGTGGCAAAAATACTCACCGAAAATGAAATGTAAGCCTTCAAGTTTCTAATTCACTGTTCCAGAGATATTACAAGCATTCAACAATGTTTTTATACATTACTCAAAAATCTGTTCAGTAATTCCAAAGGAACTCATCCTTAAAACAAAGATTTGGAAATAAATATTTTAGTGATAGCTGCTCTCTTTCCTTGTGACGTTGCTCCTCCTCTACCCTTTGGAACAATGGTCAAAGTTGTAGTGACAGCATTATAACATCTTTCTGGTTTGTATTGAAATAATTATTACTCCCTGGAGCCATTATTCAAAAGAGTTTCTTGTAAGGCACACAAATATTTTGAATACTGACTCGCATTTAGTTGATATTTGTTAGCGTAGTGTACATACAGTTCAACATCTTTGACTGTTGAACTGTTGGGAAAACTCTAAATAAAGTCACAAATCGGGACTCTGCATCACACTGATAACATCATACCAAATAGAACTCAACTCAAATGTTTTCTACTGCATTTTGTACCATATCTATTTTTTTTGTTTTTGTTGCAATGTTCTGAATCTTCCACATCAATGCCCTTTGCACCATGTCTCTCCTACTGTACACTGTTTACATTTGATCACTGCTTCACTTTATGAATGGAAATGTTTTTTCATTGCTAAGCTGCTGCTCATTCACTGTTGGAAAGCTGTTTAAACAAAATTTTGTTTTGTGTACAAAATGACAATAAAGTTTGTCTAAGTCTAAGTCTACAAAAATGATAGGCCCAATGTCCTTTCAGACCTGGGCTGCAAATGCTCGCCCCTGTCCTCTTCACCCTATACACCTCAGACTTCTGTTACAACTCTGAGCTGTTTCACATACAGAAGTACACAGATGACACAGCCATTGTGGGGTGTATCAGGGAGAACAGAGACAATGAGTACAGGAGTCTGGTGGGGGACTTTGCCACCCGAATCTGCACCAACCACCTGGAGCGAAACATCTCCAAGAGAAAGGAGCTGGTCATAGACTTGGGAGGAATGGACCAAAGACTAAGCCCATACTACTGGAGGGGGCTGAGGGGGAGGCTGTGGATTCATACAAATACCTTGGGGTGTGGCTGGATAATAAACTGGACTGGTCAACACTCACCAACCACCTGAACAGGAAGACACAGGGCAGGATGTACTTCCTGAGGAGACCGAGGTCGTTCAACATCTGTAATTAGCTGTTGGAGATGTTCTACAAGTCTGTGGTTGCCAGTGTCCTCTTCTACACTGTGCACTGAGCAGCACATCCAAGGACACACCCAGACTGAACAAACTGGTGAGGCGAGCCGGCTTTGTGATTGGCAAGAAGCTGGACCCTCTGAGGATGGCGGTAGAGACAAGGACACTTCACAAACTGGTGGGCGTTATGAACAATGCCAGCCACGGTCTGCACTCTGTCCTCACCACTTAGAGGAGCCTGATTAGTGGGAGATTGCTCCTTCCCAAATGCAGGACCAACAGACTACTGAACTCCTTTGTTCCCCAAGCCATCAAGTTGTAAAACTCCTCACTTAGGGGAAGGAGGAGGTGATAGGAAAAGGGACAAGGGTCAACACCCCCCTCCTTAGACATCTAATGCAAAACATTACCTATTGTCACCCAGGTGCAATATTGTTCTCTCACTGTGCAATAACACATGCCAACTACTTTGTAGCCTGTTTAATTTTTGTACTATTTATAAGGCCAGTAATTCTCTGCAGTACAAGTGCAATAATCCAAGTCAACTACTGTATAGTCTGTATAATTTTCATTTATTTATATGGTCCGTACAGTTCGGCAGTGCAAGTGCGATAACCAACTGCTAGTCAATTACTATGTAGTCTTCCCTTAGCTCTCTAATGTGCAAATATTTTTATATCTAAGGGAAACATATTCCAGGACATTACAACTTTTTTTTCTTTTTTCATGCTTTTTGTACTGTTGTGATTTTATGTTCTGTTCAATTCTATTCCCAGCCAGCTGGGAATTTATGTTTCTGATGCTTTAAAATGTTTATTGCCCTCCCCGGTAGGGGTGGGAAATATCTTATTTTATCAGAAATTATTTCGGCTGTTATACTGTTTATGACACACGCCCTACTAGCTGTGTGTTCATAAACAGTGTGATTCGAGCACTAATCATGGTCAAACAGTTAATTCTGCACAAACATTGAATAGATTCACCACAACTTCTGTTCAATATATAAGAGTTTATTAACAAAAATCATTCAGCTCCAAGTCAAACATATTTCAGTTTAAAGCTCTAAACTAAAACTAGTGAAACTAAACTAAACTAAACTACTACGTATGTACAAAGAGGAAGGGGAACATGGTTGAAAACCATATTACAGTTTAAGATGGATTTTGTGTCTGAAACCAAAGTTTATTTGAATAATCTGGGATATGATCAAATTAGCTTTTCACTAATTTAAAGAAATTGGAATGTTTTCAGACCAATTCAGAATTCAAATCCATAAGGCGAATAAAGCATTATTTGGCCAAATAATGTTTTACTAAATGATTTGCTTAATCAAGAACCAATAACCTTTAGTTAAATGATTATTTACCCTCTTTAGCTAGCAGCGAATAGACATCAGGATTCCACTAAATTACTTTTGGTCATACTTGGTAATGGAAACTAATGAGCATCTGAAGAACACATGTACATTAATGTTATATTAGTGTTTAAACCCTTAGTGAAATGAAGCTTGTCGAAGCTTCAGCAAAAGCTCAACACATATTCCTGTAGCATAGCGCAACATGCAGTCTATTCTTTAGCATTTACTTTACTCATCAGTAATCACATGTTGTTTGTTCTGTCCCTAATCATTCCAGACCTGCAAATTTTTTTTTCTGTGTCCATTGGAGGGTTGAGTGTCATCTAGCTAAAGCTCATCAGTCAGGGCAGCAACAACCAGGGGTTTCTTTGTCTCAGTCTCACAAGCAGGGGTCCTCTTTGTCTCAGTCGTTCATCAAGACAGGGTAGGCCTTCTCTCCAGTCTGGCTCTATAATACCCCATTTACACTACCCTTGAAAAACCAGTCCATGCCGAGACCGGTTTGAGCTCGGATCAGTTAACCAGGCTGAGTTCAGTTCTGACGACCGTTTACACATCACGCTATCTCGGTTCCTCGACTCCTCGCCTCCTAGTGACGATCTGCGGTATTACTGCCAGTATTGAAGGAGGAAATCAAGCAGTTGGTGGCGGTAATGCTCCAAAAGTTGTTTGCCAACCGCCATAAAACACAAGAAGAAGAGGACGAAGAAGGAGGAAATCAAGCAAATCAAAATGGTGGCGCCTGTCACATTCAGAAAGTGATGCTTGATTATTATTGCTGTACTTCGGTGTTTGCGGAGGGTCAGGTGAAGATTGCAACCTTTCGTGGATGTTTATAGTTGTTTATAGTTGTCCTTCTTCTTCTGTTCTGTGTTGGTTGGCAAGAAACTTCCAGAGGGTCATTACCGCCAACTACTGGAATGGAGTGTGAATCGGGATGGGCAGCCAGATGGAGATAACGTGTTCTGCTCATGCACTCTTGCTATCAGAGAACAGAGCCAGGGAAAAACCAAGCCGAGCCCACCTCTGGAACTGGTCTGCAGTTAGCTCGGTTCAGTTCAGTTTGCTTTCCATTTACACACGATAAGTTATCTCAGTTACAGAGCTTGGACCAGTCTCGGCACGGTTTTTAAAGGGTAGTGTAAATGGGGTATATGTTCTGAAACTCAAGAGACATGTGTTGCAAAAGGTCTTTCTTGCAGTAATTTGGTTCTGAAAGGTAACCACAATGACCCATCCTTAGTGATTCTGGAGATTTGGGTCCCCTTGGGCCTTGGTTCTCCATCACAGTGGAGGTCCGGGCAAAAGCCCAGCTTCTTGGGGGAGGGAGATGAGGCAAAGTGCACAGGAGGCAAAGAGAGAGATTCTGGTTTTCTCTGTGGTTTTCTACTGTCCTCACACAGAGGGGGGCATGGTTGGTCACACCTCTGTGACTTGCCATGTGACTTGCCTGTGGAGGCCTTGGCTGAAACGAGGGGCTGCAGAAGTCCCTCAGCTGTTCACCAAAGCTGCGTGTTCTCCTCTGGTCATCCTATCAAGATATGGACACTGGTTCCCAATGTCCAAAAACCATGATCATGGCATATGGCGCAACAGTACTATATACACTCTTTTTATATTGTCTGTTGTATTTTTATCTTTAATGGAATCTTGGTTTAACTCTTTGTACTCAATATAAGCTACTGGAACCAGAATTTCCCTGAAGAAGTAAACCCAAGGGATAAATAAAGTTGAGTCTTAGACGCAGTCTAAGACTAAATGAATTTTACAACTGAGTGGTGTTATTTAAAGGTGCACAAAATGTTCACTTATAATGGTATAAAAAACAGCTGCAGACTGCTACTAATAACTGCTCCCCAGATACTTATTCTGCTGTAGATTTCTTCATGTTCTTCGTGCTTGCCTGGAAAGAAGGATTTTCATAAATCCAATTGGTCCTATGCTATTAGCTGATACAGAAACAGTTGAATTCTGTATGTTACTTACCTTCCACCAACTGTTATTTTAAGATTAAAGGAAACTCATCCACATGGTTTGTATTATAAGTAATATTGAATGGCACAAACTTCAGTTTGTCCTGTGTCAGACTGTATAAACACATAGTATTCAATTAACTTGACTGAAAACTTAATTTGAACCCAATTGGATTATTTTTACATATATGTTACTTGGATGTGTTAACCTTTAAAATGCTTTGAGATTATGCTGATGTATGTAAATACAATAACCTAAACTAATTTTTCCTCTATGCTGTCATGATCAGGCCTGTTTGCTCTCCCTTAATTAGTAATTCCTTTCACCTGCCCTCTTCCTTCCCTGCCTCAATTATAATTTATTCCCCTCACCTGTTTCCTCTGGTTTATATTCAATTCAGCCTGAGCATTCAGTGCCAGATCATTGCTTGTCTTTCTGTCAGTCTTTCTGTTCAGTTTTTATTTGGTTCATGTCCTGGATCCTAGCTGCCAGTGGAAAGAGGGTTTTAGTGTTTGTCTCGTCTCCTGATCGTCCACTGTTCCTCCCCTGCGGAGTCCTCTGGGTTTTGGCTCATTATGGGGGGAGGTTCAGTTTTTATCCAAGTAAGCCTGGCTCCAGGAAGGAGACCAGTTTAAAGTCCTGCTTCAAGTTCCGGTTCCTTCGTCCAGTCTAGGCTACCCTCTTCCACTGTGCCTGCCTCTCTTCACCTGATCCTGTCTGCTCCTGTGCTTGACCACCTGGTCATGCTTCTGGTCCCAGTCTGACTCTGAACCCTCCTGGAAGCCTGTGGATGCCTGGAAGTCTGGATCCTGCCTCCTGTTTCTGTTCCTGTCTGATCTGGATCCTGCCTGTTCCTGTCTGTTCTGGATACCCCACCAGGATCAGCTTCCAGCATAACCTCTGGGACTGCAGCACTGGGGACACTTGTGGTCTGGACTGTTAAACCAGGTAAGTGACCACCCCAGATAATCAGATATCAGTTTATCGTGGTCACTTACCTGTGTTTCCTCCATAGAGTGTCTGAGATTGGGTGGTGCCCCGCCCCCCCGCCTGCAGTATCCGCGAGCCACAGCTCCACTTTTGTTTTGTTTTATTTAATAAACGTTTGAACTTTCCTACTGACTGTCTCTCCTTGAATACTGGGTCCATCCGTCTCAGTTCCTGACACATGCTTCTTGTTTCTAGGCTTTGCAGTCACAGAAATATTGCTTCAATTAAGTATATACTGGTTATTTGATAATGCTCTTATGTTATATACTCAAGCAAGCTATTGCTGTAGTATTTACAGAATATAGGCTTGAAGAAATGACATCACTAACAGGTTATCTTTTTTTTTATTTTGTACTTTGTATAGTGATGCTTTTTTTCTTTAAAATCTTTTATTACCTGAGTAAAAAGAGAAGCATCAGGTACTTGCAATGTGATACACACGACTTTTATTTGCAGCAAAGAGTTCAGCCAAAGTACAGCATGCACAGGTAAAAAAGAAAAAAGACAGTATCCTTGGCATAAACTTGAAGCAGCATGATGACAACCTACTTAATCAATATCCTTGAACACAGACTCTCCTTTCCATAAGAAGATAGCCTAGCACCATTTCAAGGTTCAACTTGCACAGGGTCATTGAACTTTATTCTATATGAACACTAACTATAAAATATCTGAATAACAACATATTTCTGAGAGAATAATTCAGCAAGAAAGAACAGATTAGTTAAAATCCAAGAAGGGCTTTTTGCAGCCATAAAAGGAAAATAGTTTTAACACATCAGCAAAGCCTTTTTGCATTTTATTTTGCATTCTGTGTGGTGTTTTGCATGTTGTTTTGAATAGTCAAATTATAACGCCTGAAGAAAAAAAACATCCATTCCTATTTTGTATCTCCTATTCTGTTTGTCAAAATTTCTTATTTTAATCACAGAATGTATTTATTTTTTTTTGGAACACAAAGAATATAAACTACAGCAAATCAACAACCAAATCAACTCAAGTTGCCTACATGCATCAATTCTGCAACAGCCTTAAATTTCTTTTGCCAGTAATTTGTACATTTTATTCTTCTCTATTTTCTTCATTTCAGAATGTTTTAATTTATTTCTTCTCAGTTAAATTGTCATCTCTGATTCTTACTTTAAGTGTCAATATAAAGCTAGTGGATAATAAGACTTTGCTTTTAACAAAGCTCTGCCATGAACTATTAGCCAAATTCCCTCATTGTGATCAAGCAGTTGGCAAGAGGGGACAGAAACAAAGTGATAACTACAGAAAAACCTGGCAAAGGTAAGCATCTATCTGACACAACTCATCAGGGCTGACAGAACAGCAAGCAGAAAAGAAAAGAAAAATCATTGTGGCTGAAAATGTGGGCTAAAAGGTAAAAAAAAAAAAAAGAGTGCTTATAGTTAATAGAATATCTGAGTGATTGTAAGGGAATAAATGAGAAGGTCTTTATGACATGGCTGGAGAAAATGTTTAAAGCACTAAATGGATCCAAATGAGATGGAACCTCGACTCAAATGTGTTTTAAAAATCAAATTATTCTTCAACTGGTTCAAAAAAAATAAAAGGACAATTTTTTTTAAAATAAACACATAAAAAAGTAAAGAAAAACGAGATAAATTGTAGATAGTGACTGTAATATAAAGAAATGTATACTAAAATGTAGATTTTTTTTTTTTATATCTGAGCTTATATTGAATAAATTCAAAATAAATGAATAATTAGTGTTAGAATATGTTTTTCTATTGGTTTAAATTCTGATCACAGTTTGTGCTTCCTGTACAACTTGATAAGCAGTTCGGCTCTTTTTTTTAATCTTACTAATCAATGTGTGATTAGCTGGTAAAGACAGCATTAACTTGATATTTATTAATATTGCTTTTCTGTACATATCACATTGTGTATACTAGGTGTTGTCCTGATGCTTTAAAAAAAAACCTCACAAATATAAATGAATGGGCTCTATGCAGTAGTTGAGTTGTAAAAGAAAAAAAAAGAAGGGGGATGGTGGTATTTTATTTTATTTTTTGGAAGTATACATAGCCTAATTAGTATATTCTATTAATATAAAGCAATATGCATGGTATGGTTGTTACACGTCAAGTACGCCGGTCATTGACCTTGACCAGGGCACCTTACAGTAGAACTGCAGTCAGTCCCTGGTCTGGCAAGGAGATCACTGCCTCTACATAGTTAGGGACTAATTTCCAACTGGACTCAGCCTCATAATTATGGTAGGCCACTTCTTTGATTTTACTTTGGAAAATCTTTTGGCAATGAATCTATTAAGATTTGGAACAAAACCTCACAAAACATTGCAAATGAATTTCTGAATCCTTTCAAGTCAAGTATTTTTTTATTCAAATTTATTCAATTAAATTGAAAGAGCTGAAATCATTTTCAAAATCTGAAAAAACGGCTTTCAAATTCAAATACATTCAAATTAGCCTGAAAATTAAATAAGACTATATGAGATCTAATAATTTTACTCACCTTTTATTTGATAAAATAGACTGTGTATCAGAAAATCAGTATTGCTTCTATTGACTAATTTAAAGTAAACTAGGCTACATGCTGGCAACATATGAGTTAAAACTATTCTAACAGGTCCGTCGGACTATATTTACCAATGATTGGACAACAGGCATTCTGCATATGGCACAGAGAATTACTTGCCTGCAGCGAATTACCTCCCCTATTGCGGGAGCACGCATTGCCCTAAATTCACGCCCATTGATAAGAAAACAGATTGAAAAATGAACGAAAAGGGACATTTTAAATATATTCTTTAGGTTTTCATATTTCTTATACATTGATGCCTTAAAATTGATAGTTTTGGTGGACAGATATATTCGAATTAATAAGATTTTACCTTTATGGAGACAATTTTCAGTGGATGTGCTACAGTCAGTGTGCGATGAATAAATGCTCTGCTTAGTGGATACCAATTCCCGATTTTGCTATCAACACCATACTAGATCATTTCTGACACTTTATTTGTTAAACTTAGAACCTGGAACCTGCCAAAGATTCCCTCCCCTCCTTATTTTCACATTTATTGTCCCAGACTTATGAAGGGAGGGAGATCTCTGCAACTTAGAACCTGGAACCTGCTGAATATTCCCTCCCCTCCTTATTTTCACATTCCCTCAAATTGCGTTATCTTGCTGCTTGGCCGTGACCCTGTTCAGAACCCCATCACCTGCTCCGCTGGTTACGCCGCTGAGGTTGAAAATTAAATCACATGTGCTCTCTGCCCCACCGTAATTATGTCATGCTACTTGCAAGCGCACAGCGTTCAAGTCAAACATTTGCCGCTTTCTTTAACACTAGAACTCCCAAGGCCGTCATTTTGACAGTTCTGAGATTTTAAAGGGGATGTTAGTTATTTATCTTTATTTGTTTTAATCATATGTTGGTCATGTTACCTGACCTTTTCTGTTTCTATATTTACCTTATTTTCATGTAGTTTTTTTAAAATGAAATAAAAACGTAAAAAATAAATATGGTAAATTTTACCTCAATCTCCCAGAGCTGTAACTTTGACGGCTCTATTAGTTGCATTGTAAATTGTTACCTAGAAACCAACATTCCACCAGAATTTTTTGTCTATTACAGAAAAATGGATTTCAGAAAAAATCTAACAGCGAAACAGAATTTAGAAATGCTTCAAAATATTGATAGTGATCCGGGTGAAAAGGAAGAGACCGATGAGGACTAGTGGTGGTTAGGAAGCGGCTCAATATGATTTAGGCTCAACAGTCCACTCGCCCTACCTACTACTTCGTTTGGGATGGCCCTAAATGTGGCAGACACTCAGCTGGGAACTCGCAAATAGAAGATTAGCACTTAGGTTTAGTGTCTAGCCGGTTTGGGTTAGGACCAAAGGAGCTGGCTGAAGTTCAGGAAAGAGTTGGGATTATACTCCATTATATTTGTTTTGCAGTAATAGGTTTTCTACCTAAAAATCTAACATGATTCATGTTCACTATGCCTATATATATATATATATATATATATATATATATATATATATATATAG